>NC_058134.1:21205196-21261105 GCF_016433145.1 Gracilinanus agilis | reverse complement strand
GGAAGGAACGGAGGGAGGGAGGGATGGAAGAAAGGAAGGAAGGAATGAAGGAAGGGATGGAGGAGGGATGGAAGGAAGGAAGGGAGGGAGGGACGAAGGAAGGAAGGGAGGAAGGAAGGGAGGAAAGGAGGGAGGGAGGGAGGAAAGAAAGAAAAGGAAGGAGGGAGGAAAGGAAGGAGAGAAAGCGGAAAGGAAGGAGGAAAGGAGAGAAGACGGGAGGGAAGGGAGGAAGAAAAGGAGAAGGGATGGAGGGAGTGGTTGTGGAGCCAGCCTGAGTGGAAGGAGTCCCTTCAGATGACGTGGCAGCAGCTGGCGGGGCTGGAGGCGCACAGGAGGCCCTCCTTGGGGCCCCTCTGGATGTTCACCGAGATGGTCTTTTCGCACAGAGGTAGTTGTAATACGCTGTTTTTTAAGTTCTTGGTCTTCACTCGGTCCAGCCCCTCGGCTGGGCCTACCATGCGCTCCGAGAATAACTTGACGTGGGTGCCGGTGGGGGCCTGCCCGGCAGAGCCAACGCACATCCTCCAGGCAGATTTCTCCTGGACCCGGACGCTGGAAAAGGCCCAGGCGCTATGGGGATCCAGAATGCAGCCTGGGCCACCCCGGATCTGGGCGCCCAGGCACAGGCTCATGAGCTTGAGGCTCTCCACGAGCTCTCCAGGGCCTGCGCACCTGCGCGTGGTGCCCGAGGGGCCAGTGCCGCCTCCCCCCGCACCCCCCGAGGGGCTGCCGCCTCCCTGGCCGCCCCCATTGGGGCTGGCCTTGTCCAGGCCGCGGCTGCCGTTGGCCGGCCTGCTCTGGCCGCTGCCGTCGCCCTGGTTGCCGGGCGGCCCTTCGCTGCTGTCCCGCCGGTGCCACGAGTAGGTGAAGCCGCTGTCCTTGTCCAGGCGCCGGCGGCTCTCGGAGTCGTCGTCGCTGGTCTCGGAGCTGCTGCAGCTGGAGCCGCGGCCCTGGCTCTTGCGGCGGTGGTAGCGCTTGTGCACGGTGCCCGGCGACGCGATGTTCATCTTGAGGCGGCTCAGCTTGGGCGGCAGGTTCTCGTCCATGTCGAACTCGTCGTCCGACTCGCCCTCCTCGAAGATCTGGTTGAGCACGGGGGCGCTCTTGCGCGACGTCAGCCGGTTGGTGACGGAGGGTTTGCGCCGCAGCACCACCTGCGCGGACAGCGCCACCGGCTTCTTGTCCTCCTCATCCTCCTCCTCGTCCTCCTCCACCCGGAACAGGCACTTGCGGCCGCTCGTGGTGGGCTTGAGGCTCACGGACGGGACCACGGAAAGCGGCGGCCCCGCCAGCTCGGGCAGCTCGTCCTTCTTGGCCGCGCCGTCCCCGAGGGCCTTGTTGCGGTGCCCGTTGAGGACGTTCTCGGCCGTGCGTGCGGGGGACTGCGGGACGGGGGCGTGGGACAGGGGAGACGCCGTGAGGTCATCTTCCAGGTCTTGGGGGACGTCGATTTTCGTGGGCCACGACTGCCTGTGTTGGAAGGAGACAGAGAAGGGGTTCAATAAGGGAAGGCATCCCCGATGTCCGGCCACAGAGGCCACCTGGGCACAGCCCGGGAGGATCTGCCCCCGGCACCGGAACCCAGCACCCCCAGCCAGACCCACCCTCTGTCCATGCTGCCTCTAGACACCCAGGAGAGGGGCTCGTGGCCCTGCCCCCACGCCTTCTGGTCAGTGCCTGGGACGGATGGATCAGCTCTGCCCGGGAAGGACCAGGAGGCCCAGAGGAGGCATCTAGGTTGGGAGGGAACGCTGGAAGGAGGTCGTGATGCTCAGCCTCCCGTGATGCCAAGCCCTTCCCCTTTCTTCCCCTCCTTACCCCCTGGAGTTACCCAAGTGGAGCCCCAAGGAAGGGGAGGGAGGAGAGCAAGCACTGGAGAAAGGAAGATCTGAGTTCAAATCCTGCTTCCATGTGAGAAGAAGGCTAAGCTGCTTGGCCCCTCAGCCTTCTTTTCCACATCTGTAAAATGAAGCCACCAAAGCAGGGAGCTCGTAGGGATGTACAGATCAGCTCAAAGGAGAGAGCAGGCCAGACAGCACATAGGTTACTGCCATCCCAGAGAAACAAAGAATAAAGTTTAGCTGGGGTCGGAGCCAGATCTGAGGCAGGCGCCCACTTCATGGGAGAAAGTCTGGCTGCTGGTGCCCGGAGCTGCCCCTTCCTACCCCCAGAGGTGTCAGAAGTCACTGTCACCGCCCTGTCCCTGCTTCTGCCCCATCTCGGTGCTCGAGAACGAAGTAGGGCCATTTCACAACACAACTATCCTGGTATTTAAAGCCAGAGAAAGAAATCCATTTGATTTGACCCAGGACAATTCTGAGGGATTTGTGGCAAAGAACGTTCCCCACATTCAGAGGAAGAACTGCGGGAGAGGAAACACAGAAGAAAAACAAGGGCTTGAACACATAGATTGATGCTGACATGACTGGGATGTAGACTCTTAATGACCACCCTAGTACAATTATCAAAATATGGAAATAGGTCTTGATCAATGACACAGGAAGAAACCAGTGGAAATGCATGTCGGCTACGGGGCCAGGGGGTGGAGGGGTGGGTTGGGGTGGGGAGAGAGCAAGAACATGAATCATGTAACCATGGGAAAAATTTTTTTCAAAATAATAAATCAAAAATATAAATGAAATTAAAAAAAAAGAAATCCATTTGTTTGCATGTGGAAAAGGCCATTTTCTTAATCTTTAAAAATGTCACTGTGGCCAAGGGAAACACAGGAATTATAGGAACACAACTACAAAACCCTTTCCGCACAATTAAAACTAGAACTAAATAATTGAAAAAACATTAGCTGCTCATGGGTAGGATGAGCTAATATAATAAAAATGGCCATTCTACCCACATTAATCTACTTACTCAGTGCTATATCTATCAAACTACCAAAGAACTTTTTTACTGAATTAGAAAAAATTATAACAAAGTACATTTGGAAGAACAAAAGCTCAAGAATAGCAAGGGAAATAATGAAAAAAATATAAAGGAAGGTGACCCAGCAGTGCCAAACTGTACTATAAAGCAGTGATCATCAAAACGATATGGTACTGGCTAAGAGACAGAAGGGAGGATCAGTGGAATAGACTTGGGGTAAGTGACATCAGCAAGACAGTGTATGATAAACCCAAAGAGCCCAACTTTTGGGACAAAAATCCACTATTTGACAAAAACTGCTGGGAAAATTGGAAAACAATATGGGAGAGATTAGGTTTAGATCAACATCTCACACCCTACACCAAGATAAATTCAGAATGGATGAATGACTTGAATATAAAGAAGGAAACTATAAGTAAATTACGTGAACATAGAATAGTATACTTGTCAGATCTCTGGGAAAGGAAAGCATTTAAGACCAAACGAGAGATAGAGAATGTGACAAAATGTAAAATGAATAATTTTGATTACATTAAATTAAAAAGGGTTTGTACAAACAAAAACAGGGCAACCAAAATTAGAAGGGAAACAACAAAATGGGAAAAATCTTTATAACAAAAACCTCTGACAAAGGTCTAATTTCTAAGATTTATAAGGAGCTTAATCCATTGTACAAAAAAAAAAAATCAAGCCATTCCCCAAATGATAAATGGGCAAGGGACATGAATAGGCAGTTTTCAGATAAAGAAATAAAAACTATCAATAAACATATGAAAACTGTTCTAAATCCCTCCTGATTAGAGAAATGCAAATTAAAACAACTCTGAGGTACCACCTTACACCTAGCACATTGGTTGATATGGGCAGCAAAAGAAAGTGATAAATGTTGGAGGAGATGTGGCAAAATTGGGACACCAATACACTGCTGGTGGAGTTGTGAATTGGTCCAACAATTATCCCCAGAGGGCAATTTGGAACTATGCCCAAAGGGCTTTAAATGAATGCCTGCCCTTTGATCCAGCCATACCATTGCTGGGTTTGTATCCCAAAGAGATAATAAGGAAAAAGACTTATACAAAAATACTCACAGCTGCGCTCTTTATGGTGACAAAAAATTGGAAAATGAGGGGATGCCCTTTGATTGGGGAATGGCTGAACACATTGTGGTATCTGATGATGGAGGAATACTATCGTGCTGAAAGGAATGATGAATCTGAGGAATTCCATGTGAACTGGAAAGACCTCCAGGAACTGATGCAGAGTGAAAGAAGCAGAACCAGAACGTTGTACACAGAGACTGATACATTGTAGCACAATCAACTGTAACAAACTTCTCTACTAGCAGCAATGCAATGACCCAGGACAATCCCGAGGAACTTAGGAGAAAGAACTGTGGGAGCAGAAATGCAGAAGAAAAACATAGGATCGATCACGTGGTTCAATGGGGATAGGATTGGGGTTTTGATGTTAAAGGATCATTCTACTGCAAATATGAATCACATAGAAATGGGTTTTGAACAATAATACATGTATAACCCAGTGGAAGTGCTTATCGGCTCTGGGAGGAGGGAGGATCATGAATCATGGAAAAATACTCTAAATTTAAAAAAATATATATCTATATCTATATCTCCACATTCTTTGTAGTGGCAAAAAACTGGAAAATGAAGGGGTATCCATCAATCGATTGGGAAATGGCTAAACAAATTATGTTATCTGATGGGGATGGAACACTATTGTGCTGAAAGGAATGACGAACTGGAGGAATTCCATGTGAACTGGAACAACCTCCAGGAAGTGATGCAGAGTGAAAGGAGCAGAACCAGGAGAACATTGTACACAGAAACAGATACATTGTAGCACCATCGCATGTAACTGACTGCTACTAGCAGCAACGCAATGATACGACAATCCAGTGGAACTCCTTGTCAGCTCTGGGAGGCTGGGGGGAGTGGGGGCTTGGAAATCATGAATCATGTAACCATGGAAACACACTCCAAATTAATTAATTAATCAATGGGGGTGGGGATCACTGTGCTGTCTCCACATTCAAAGGGGGTTTGGGGATTCTCTGGTGGGAATGGCAGACTCCTCCACCCACCCCATAAGGGTCTCCTGGCTCTGCAGCCCCTTCCCTGCACACACCCAACCCTGCCCTTCCCAGCTTGCACCAGTACAGATATGTCACACCTGTGGGCACTTGTAGCAGGAAAGAAAGTGACTCTTTGTGAGAACAGGGTAAAAAGGTCTGTCCTGAGGAGTTGCCAAGGATGCCAGGATCTTCCCCACATGCCAGCCTTGCCTCCTCACACCAGCAGCTTCTTCCTCCAGGAAGGCCTCCTAGATCCTCATAGGGAGAGGTCCGCTTCACAATGACGCCTCCTTCCCTCCTAGAGCTCTGCCTGGTCAGCACGCAGAGACCTCATTACACACACATGTCTGCTCTCACCTCGATGCACACTGTGATAATCTAGTCTACACTGGCATCTTTAGACTTAATCACCAAAGGCGAGAACACCTCCAATTCTGGGAGGTCTGTAACCCACGTGTGCTAGCGTGGGTGATGAATCAGAATTGACTGACTGCAAATTAGGAGGGAGGCACAGGAAGTGACGCCTAAGTGACCCCTTTAAAAAGAGGGAGTTGAGTGAGTGAGGGGTCTTCAGTGGAAGAGGGTGTCTGGTGAGGGACCTTTTCTGGTTCATGGAAGAGTGTTGGAAGGCTGAGACCCTGGTGAGGCTGCTTTAAATATCTTCTTTGAATTCCACGTGGTGAGTTTAAAGACTGACTGAATCTTCCTGAACTTCTCTTAAGAAATTTCTTTTAGTAGACTCTGAATGAAGTTTGCTCCATTCACCTCCGAGCCTCTGGCCCTCTGACCCTCTGCTGAGGGTTAAGAACTACCTGGATTAATTAGAGGATCGAAGTAAATTACTTGCTGGGTTAGATTCTTGTTTCCTTATTTCCTCTCTCTTCTCAATTGTAAATAAACTTCCATAAAAGTCAATTTTGACTTGAGATTATTCTTAATTGAGGATTGATAATAGTTCAGTCCTCTGGCGACCATCTTTTAATATATTAAACCCATAAAACCCTTTCCCCCCTTACAACATGCACATAGTCACATGTCCATACTCCCACACCCACACCCACACACGTGTTACAGACGTGCTCACACATGCATGTGCACAGGACGCAGCGTCCGAGGTGCTCCATCCTGGTGTGACGGCCAGGCCGGGCGCCTGTCCATCCTTCGGAAGCCGTCTCCTTTCCACACAGCTCTCGTGCTCCCAACGCCCCTGAAGGCTGCGGCTCCTCGGGCCAGGCTCAGGTGTGTGAGAGGCCAAGCCAGAACGAGGCTCCAGGGCTGGGGGATGACCTTCACCACCTTCACCAGGATGGTTTCCTACTATCTAAAGTGCTCTAATGCAGGCTCGTGACCAGGCTGGCCACTGGGGAGGAATGGGGCACCAGTGACCAACAGCACCTATTAGGCCATTTTAGGGAATGGCTAAGTGACTCAGTGGATAGGATAAGCATGAAGAGAGAAGGTCCTGGGTTCAAATCTGACCTTAGACACTAACTAGCTGTGTGGCCCTGGCCAAGTCACTTTACCCCCACTGCCTAGTGCTTCACACGCTTTCAGCTTGGAACTGATACACAGAATTGATTCTAAGACAAAAGGAAAGAGTGTAAAAAAGACAAACATTTTGGGTCTGCCATAATGGAGAAATCACAGTGTGACTCCATTGAAATCCCACACCTTGGGACAGAACTAACTTTCTATACATCTAATAGGGGTCATTTTGAACCCCCAACAGGGTCCCTGAGAAGGCCGACAAGAAGATGTTCCGAGAAGGAGAAGCAAACTATGGAGAGCAGCTTCTTCCGGCCCCAAGAGACCAGCAGGCTCACTTCTGGGATCCGGCCTCCCCCTCCCCGCCTCCTCGGAGGCTCTGCCCGAGCTCTGGGCACGAGCAAACAGGGGGGAAATGGAGCCCCCCCCAACTACCTGAAGAAAAGGCGCGAGCAAACAGGGAGGGCCACTCCCACCCAGGAGGGGCCTCGGCCTACAGGCTGTGCTGAGAGAAACTGCTGCAAACACGGAGGAAAAGATTCCCAGAAATGAAGGAAAATTTCGACTTGAGTCCCGGCACAGCGGAGACGCGCCGCATGTTCTAGAGAGTTTCAGCAGAGCCAAAGGAGGGCCCGACTTGGATCTGGTCTCCGTCTCCCCCTCTGTAAATGGGGATCCTCACAGCACACCCTCCCCAGGACCACACGGTTCAGAGGAGGCCTGTAACGTGCGCAGCCGGCTCGGCGCGGCCCTGAGGCGGCCGATACCCTCCTAGTGCTGCTCTCCTGCCGCTTCTCCGGGTGCTGCTGGGCCTCTCGGACCCTCGTCCTGCCCCTGCTGTTCCTGACCCAGAGAAGGAGCTGGCCAGGCACAGGGATGCCCGGGAGGGCCTCGGCCGCATTCTCACTGGGCAGTTTGCCCCGCTCTCCCCCCACACTGGGAAACGCTTCTCTAAGTACCGCCTAACCCAGGCCGCCCTTACCTGAACTGGGCCTTGATGTTGCTCGGGCTCGCCGAGCGCGTCTGGATCTCCTTCTCCTGCTTTTCTCGGAGGATCCTCTCAGCGAGCAGGAAGTAAGTGGCCGTGATGTGGTTGTACTTGTTGGTCTCCAGGGCCCTGGAAGGGGAGCGGTCAAAACAGGCACCGAGTCAGGCTCCAAGAAGCAGAGGCCGCCAGGGCGACCTGGAGGGGAGGGGAGCCTGCTGCCTGGCCTCGGGCGCCCCCACACCCCAACGCTGGGGGAGCCTTCCTCCCGGGGAAGCGAGCGTCCCGGTCCCAGAGCGGCTCAAGACCCACTTTAGGAGGGGCTTCTAGAAAGGCAGCCCCACAGAGGGGCGCCACTGACCGCATCAGCTTCCCACCTCTGTCCTCCCCCAAGAAGCAATCAGAAATTCTCAGTCAGGCATCACCCAGGATGGAAGTGAGTCCCGGCGTCATTAGGGAGCGCCCGTCTTGTGAATGAAAATGCAGGCAAGGAGGGGAGAGGAGCATCTGGTGTCGTCATCCATAAGGGACGTTCTCGAAAAAGAGGAGGCAGGGAGGGCACAGAACAGCCCGGAAACACCAGCCATGGGGGCAAAGGCAGAGCCTGCTGCCCTCCCTGCTCCCCCACTAACACTGCCTGGGAATTTGTTGGAGAAGCCCCTCTCTTGCCCCCTGGCACCTCAGGGGCTCAGTTCAGGCCCCCGAGAGGGAAATGGGGTTGAGAGGACCAACGCTGGCCCTCAGGTCATGGCTGAGGCTCTGTTTCCTGGAAGCGGAGTCGGACAACACCCCAGAGCCCCCAAGTGAATGCTGCCCTTTGGTGGTGTGGGCATTCAAGGCTCCTCCTGCTGCGGGCTGGTCCTCCCATAAGACCACTCTGGGCTCTGCGCCCCCTCCTCCTCCCTGCCTCCCCGAGTCATCGTAATTCGAGTGACTCCCCACCGTGGACCATCTCCTCTGTGTCCCAGCCGTGGCTTGTTTTATGTAGACGTGTCTGCCTGCCATCTCCCCCCACAGACTGAGCTCCTGGAGGGCAGGGGCCACCTTCCGCCTCCTTCTGTATGCCCGGCCTTAGCCCAGTGCCCAGCACACAAGGGGGCCAGGCAAATGCCTGCTAACTTGCCCTCTATTACTTCAGAGCAAACCTTTGCCCACATCACTAAATCAGGAAGATTGCCCCACCCCGAGGCAGGAGCCCCATGGGAAGGGCCCCCCATCCCACCTCAGCCATGGGCCATCACTTACTCAACGATGCTCTCGCGGTCGGCGATGTCCCCCAGAACCATGCGCTGAATGATGCTGTTGTGTTCCTCCTCGGAGAGGTTCTTGTACGAAACCAGGGGGATGTTGTACTTGGTGGCGGGGGACGGGTCGACCCCTTGAAGCCAGGGGTGCGTCTCAATCTCCTCCAAGGAGGCTCTTCGCTTGGGGTCCCTCTGCAGCATGCGTGTGATCAGGCTGGAAAAGGACGGGACCTCTTAGACCAGACGCCCAGCAAGGGGGAGCAAAGGGACTCGTCTGAGCAGCTCCAGCTCGTGCCTGACATTCAGGAAGGGGGAGCCGAGCAGCAGACCTGATCTGGCGCACCCAAACACACCCACACAGCAGTCTCCTGAAACCAGCAATTAACTCGAGAGCAAAAGAATCTAGACTTCGTTTTTTAAAGAATTCTTTTTTGGCCACCGCGCCCTCGTGGCTGCGTAAAGCCAGTCGGGGCTCTCCCCCAGGGAGAAAGGGGACGAGGGGGCCTTGGACGACGGCCATTTGCATTGTTTGTTTTGCTCTAGAATAAGGTACAAAGTCAAATTCAAAGGATGCCTCAGAAGTCTGAGATTTCAGACAGAAGGTACCCCATACCCCCCAGCCCCCTAGACACAGCCGGGCCTCCAAGGGCCTTCCTGGGCTCCTGTGGTAGCCCCATAGGCTGAGCTGGTCTTTGGACAGGGCCTGAGAGCCAAGCCTAAGGATGGTGAAAGCCTGCCAAAGCTTCTGGGCACCCCCCTCCACCCTGGCCCACGAGGAGGCCCCACGAGAAAGCTCTCCAGCCCAGGACGCTTTCAAGAAGGTACAAAAATAGGACCCCAAAGCAGCTCTGCCACGCTGCAGGATTTCCCAACACCAGGAACCGAAGGATGGTGGTCCTACAATGTGGGTCAGATGCGTCTGCCCAGCCTGCCTCTGGCCATGGGGGACGGGCACCCCCAGAGCTGTTATACCCAGAAGCAATGAGTTCAGGCCTCCATTCTCCATAACGGACTCCCTCAGCCTCAGCGAGGGCAGGAGCTAGAAGGCACGTATGGGCGGGCGCAGGGGCGAAGGCCGCTTTAAACGGTAAAACGTCCCCTTAGATTGGCCCCAGGGTAAAGGCGCAGCACGCACCCCGCTTCCCTGGAGGGCAGGGGCTGCCTCTTCCCTTTCTCTGAAGCCTCGGGGCTTGGCACAGAGCCTGGCACACAGCAGGCTGAGGATAAATTGAACAGAACTGTCTTGTTTGGTTGGGGATGGAGCAGGGGGCTAATGAGAGTCTGCTGGGGATGGGTACAACATAGTGAAACAAAAGAGGTTTTAAAAAATCACATCATTCAAGGCCCTGGTTCTGCAGGGGAGGCTGCCAAGGGGCCCCCACACAGGACTAGCAGTCATGACCAAAACCCAGATTCCAAATTGGACATGAATGGAAACCCTTCCAAGGGCAGTTTTTTATTACTCTGGTTTTTTCCTCACACTGCAGATGGACAAGGTTCTGAGTTCCAAATGCCCACTGAAATGAACTTTTAGGGCACAGCCCATGATTACCTTGGGGGGTTCCTGTCATCCTTAATGGGATTTCTCAAGTCATTTCAGAAAAACAGAATAAAATTCTGATCTGGCAGAAAGCAGTTAAAACTAGAGAAATAATTACAGCCTTGTTGGCTGGTGATGAAACCCAGAAAAGGGTATCAAGACCCTAAGAAAAGGCAATGTGGTCCAAGCTTGTTGGACAGCCTTCCTAGAAAAGTCCAGAACGGACGCC
Source organism: Gracilinanus agilis (assembly GCF_016433145.1). Taxonomy (NCBI): domain Eukaryota; kingdom Metazoa; phylum Chordata; class Mammalia; order Didelphimorphia; family Didelphidae; genus Gracilinanus; species Gracilinanus agilis. The sequence goes on along the minus strand of NC_058134.1, from coordinate 21,250,650 downwards.
ACTGAGCTTGTCCAGCAGCAGGGGAGGCTCAGGGAATCGTGGGGCATCGCCGTCATCGAATGCCCTGATGCAGAGAAGACTGCGGGGCAACCTGGAAAGACCTGGAGGAAGTTACACGGAGGAGAAACAAGCGGAGCCAGAGGGCGCAGGATGGACACACCAGCTCTGGCCCAGACCAGGGACGAGGGTCCTGCTGGTAGAGGGAGGCCTCGGAAGGGCCGGCCTCTCCTCAATGGAAAGCAAAGCCTTCGAAGAGAGCCTTAAGAATGTGTTATTGGAAATCTGGGGGTCTTTGAACTACATTTCCCATGAACCCACTGGCTTCCTGTTGTGACACAGTGACTAGACAGGAGGATAAAACTGAGGGGCCGCTCTTCCTCTTTCTCTTTGCTTCCTACGGCAGCGTGCTGGAGCTGGGAACGGCCTAAGCTAGCACGGCACTCGTAGCTTTATTTTCTAGAGACTACGAATAAACCTTGTCAAAACCAAAATATTTTTAAAGTTATCATTTAGGAAAGGAAAACTGCCCCAGGGGTTTCCCTCACCAGGTCCACTGAGGATCACGGGCCAAGGTCCATTTAAGACGTGAATTTAAAATGGAAAACCACCAGGGCTGCAGGCAGACACACTGGCCGCACGGCAGGCTCGAGACCGTCCGATGAGCATCCGCGCAGCCCCGGGAGATGCCCAGGAAAGGACCCTGCCCAGTGCTTTGTGCCCGACAGCTTCGGACCTGCCCAGTGCTTTGTGCCCGACGGCTTCGGACCTGCCCAGTGCTTTGTGCCCGACGGCTCTGTACTTACTCTTTACATTCTTTGGAGACGTGTGAGGGGACTGTGTACTTGCAGTCCATGATCATCGTCAAGGTTTCACTGTCATTTGCTTCTTGGAAGGGGGGCTGCCCGCACACCAGCATGAAAAGAATGACTCCCAAACTCCATATATCTGGAAAGAACAGAGAAGGTTTTCAGTGGGGTAAACAGGAGGAAGCACAATGAACGTTACTTTTCTAATGTGTTCATCAATGTTAAGAATTAGAAGAACATAAAACTGCCACAAAAGCTAGACCTAAATAACCCGCCAGGAGCCCGCTGGGTCTGGGGGGCTGAGAAGAGTCCCAGGAGTGGTCCTGGCAGGCCTCCCCAGGGATGGGACGAACCCCCTCTTCTACCTAATGACAAGTGTGAAAAGTGCTGATCTGGGTTGCTTCCGGGCCCAGGGATTCAGGACCAGCTCGTTAGCCTCCTGCCCCTCCCACCCTCACGGCCGGTCACTTCCCCGTCCGTCCTCTCTTCTCCGCTCCTCGGGTCACCTTCTCTCCCGCTTCCAGGCTTTCATCGTCTCAGATAACCCGCCATTGGCTAAGGACCTCCAGGTCCCAGGGAGAGGTAACGGGTGCCCAGAGAAGTGGGCTGGGGGTGAAGGGGACCCTCGAGGCCGGGAAGGGGAGGCCCTTCAGGACCTCGTTCAAGGCAGCTAGGGACGAGGCCAAGGGGAGAAGGAAGTCCCCGACAGGCATGGAGAGGAGAGATGGCTGAAACGTGCGTGGTGGCGAGGAGGGTCCCCTGGAGCCGCCCTACCAAGGCCGCCGGGGGCAGCTGGAAGCCGCTGGAGCGCCCTGAGTTGGGCAGCAGCCGGGTGTTAGGAGAACCGGAGCTGAGACGAGAAGCGATGCCGGCCGGCTGGGCCAACAGAAGGCGATGGATGGGAGAAACGCTTCAGGAGGGGAACAGCCATGGCTGTAGCGAAGGGGGAAGGACCCCCCAAGGCCACTAACCCAGGCCATGGGGGGGGGGCTTGTTTCATGGAGCTCATCTGAGACATCATCAGTGTGGGCAGCGCCCATTCGAGAAGCCTCCTTCATGGAGGCAGACCAGTGACTTTGGGGTAACCCACAGAGTTGGAACAGCCCGAGCCACTGAGAGGTGAAGGGATGCCCGCAGCCAGGAGGTGCTAAAGGGAGGAGGAGTGGAAGCCAGGACTTCCTTACCCCACGGCCAGCCCTCTGAAGGTGCAGGCTCTACGGGCAATCTTCGTAATACACCCGTATTGAGAGAAGTTAATAAACACATGAGCACAGCTGCAGTTTACACACTGTCCTAATTCTCTGTCTGCTTCATGCCATTTGGAACGTCAGAGCCCTTCTTCCTCCTCCTCCTCCTCCTCCTCCTCAGCTAGACCAGCTAGACCCTCTCCAGCAAGAAGGGCCTGATGAGGCTCAGCCAGTCTAATACCCTCGTTTCGCTGCAGCCTTCTCTGAGGCCTCTCAAGGAAGGAAGGAAGGAAGGAAGGAAGGAAGGAAGGAAGGAAGGAAGGAAGGAAGGAAGGAAGGAAGGAAGGAAGGCAGGCAGGCACGCACAGAGCCGAGATCAGAACTCCAGGCCTTGAACTCCAAATCTCGGGCACTTTTCCAAATCCATGACGTGGTAGGAAGTTCCTGGGCACGAGGACCGTATCTTACTTCTCCTTCTGTGACCCACCATCCAGAGGGCAACACACAAAGCATACAGACGTTCACTAAATTCAGTTAATTCAAGAAGAGGCTGCATCCTGACTCCTGAGGGAGGCAGAGGACGCAGTCACTTGGGCTCAGGGGTTTCACGCTTCAGTAAGGCTCACATTGATTGTCTGTCTGGCATCCATAGGGTGAGCCCCTGGGAGCAGGGGCGAGCCAGCCCAGGCCAGGCCAGGTCAGAAGTAGCAGGTCAAAGGTTCCATGACAATGAGCCGTGGGGTCAGGGCTATTAGAAGCCACTGCACTTCGACCAGCCTAAGGGAGACAGATAATTGGCCTCCAGAGGGGAGGGTAGAGAAGAAAGAAGAAACAAAGGCCAAAAAACTGAAGTTATAGAAGGAAGGGAGTGAATGTTTGCTCTGGAGAAAAAGGAACTTAATAGCATTTGAGATGAAGCTTCCACTCGGCTGTTTCTGCCCTTTAAAGTTCTGTCGAAGGGACAAGGATCCTCAGTGAGGCTAATAAAAGCCCTCTGGACCAGACCCAAGGCAGCTTTGGAGCAAAGAAGGTGAGACTTCCTGGAAGAGCATGTATGCAAGAGCAGCCTTGGAAAGCAAGCCGGAAACAAAAACCAGGTTGGCCAAAGAGAAGTGATCTCGGATGAGAGCAGAGAGCATGTGGAATGGTGGCCGTGACCAGAGAGCCCATCCTGGAAGGAAATCATCATTTCGGATCCTTTCCTATTCATTCAGCCCCACTAGTTCCTGCCTGAAGCAGAGGATAAGGCAAGAAGCAAGGTGAACCAGCAGGGCGGGCAGGAAAGGCTTTTGGGTCCAACCAAGACAGCAAGGGTCAGGGCGCCCGAGAATGCCTTCCTCAGGGCCTTGAAGGGCCCTCATCCCTCAGAACTGGGGGGCTCACGGAACTGCCTCCATTCCTCTACAGGCACCTGGGCTTGTTGGTGTGAAAGGGATGGCTGCCTGATGGAATCACGTGAGCTGTTCTTCTGAGGAAATCTTCAGGGGACAGGGGACACAGGGTTCTGAACTCAAGGCTAGACATGAACCTCTGAGAGTGGCTGGAGTACTGTTCCATGTGATGAGCCAGTTAACCACAAGACAGTCCTTCAAAGACTTACTCTAAATGGGATAGCCAGTCTGGCCCATGAGGGAGGGATTGTTCTCTCAACTAAAGCAGAAACCCCCAAGAGGAGGGACAACCAAGATCCAGCGGAGGGTGAGCTTCTCCTGGGCTCAAGTCTGTCCATTCTGATGCCAGTCATCTCATGGTACTGCTAGAATACACATTTTCTCCCCCCTCCTCCTCCTTCTTCTCTCTCCCTGACCCTCCCCCTCTCCCTCAATCTCTCTCCCTCTTTCTCTCTATCTCATTCTCTCTCCTCTCTCCCTCTATCTGTCTGTCTGTGTCCCCCCACCCTCCCTCTCTCTCACACTCACTCACACACACATTTTAGGTGAGCAGTGAAGTACAAAGGATGAAGAATTAATGATTTCTACTTTGTACTTTTCAGAAAGTCCATTCATCCCAGTGAATCACAACCATGACAGATCTCTGGAACTTCAAAGTCTACAAAGATATTTCCACTGTACTTTTCTGAAATTCTGATTCTGAAGAAAAGTTCGGGAACATTCTTTAAATATAGCCAATGCTGCCTCTTGGGAGTTGGGTTTTTTTGAACACCCAGCTTCGCGGGAGCACACTTTGCCATTTATCCTCTTTCTCTAGGAAGCCAAGTTTCCCAAGCTCCAAAGGGGCAGATGCAGATGAAATGGGGTTTCTCTTATCCCAAATGGTCCCTATACTGTGTCATTCTGCGACTGTGCACCACTGTCTAATGAAGGCTCTTTACTAGAAGGTCGGGGCTAAGTGCCCTTTGTCTTGGCACTCATGCAGAATTCTGGGAAGATGGTGGCTTAGACGGGGCGAATCTTAAAACCTCCACACCCTTTCCACACTGAGATAGAAAAGTATGTGCTTCGAGAAGAAAGAGGACCAAATCTAACAATGGGACAGAGCAGGGGGATCCTACTGCTGGACAGCTCAAGAGGTATGCCAAGAAAAAGGCTTAAATTCTTGAACTGTTGGGTCTGAAGGTATAGAAGGGTAATCCCAGGACCCCTCCCCCACAGGCTGTGCGGAGTCTCCAGCGGCCCTGAAATCTCTGCTCGGGCGGGTGCACTGGCCCAGAGAGAGGGTCTTGCTGGCCTGACTCGGGGAGTTGAACACAAGCACTGGGGAGGTGGCTAGAGGAGAAAGCCAGAGAAACACAGCAAAAACACTCAGAAGATGGAGGCTTACATGGAACAAAACTTCAGATCTACAGCCTTCTCTACATACTGAGATAGAGAACAGAGCACTTTGAGAAGAAAGAAAACCAGGTCTAACAGCAGGACAGAACAGGGGGGCCCTACTGCTGGACAGCTCAGAGAAAATACTCCATCTTGTCCCCCCCCACACACTTTTTTCTCTTGAGGTTTTAGCCTCAGGGCACATTAAGTAATACAGACTAATCCAGGCTTAATACCATCAACTGGACAGACAAGAAGTCTTCAGAGGGCAGGGAAACTTCAACACCCCTCCCCCATAGATTGCAGAGAATGTAACTACAAACCTCCATTGCCAGCTGGGGGAAGATCTTTCATCAAAGCTCATTAAATCCATTTGACTAAACTAGCAGAACAGAAAAGGAAAAAATATGAGTAAACAACAGAAAAAGAGAAAAGAAATTACAATTGATAGCTTCTTTCCAGGAAGCGAAAAGAGAGCAAATGAAATAGAAGAGGAGGAAGCTCCAGCGAATTGGACACAGGCTTTGAAAGATCTCAAAATTCAATTAACTCAAGAACTTCAGGAACTCAGAAAGCAATCAAGAGAGGCTGAAGACAATTTGAAAAAGGAAATACATGGACTAAAACAAGAAAATAAGGTGCCAAAAGCTAAAATTGACCAGCTCAAAAATGAAACAAAGAAGGCAAAAGATGATCTTCAAAGAAAATCAGACCAGAAGGAGAAGGATGAGCAAAAAGCCAGGGATGAAATTCAGTCTTTAAAAAATAGAACTCAACAACTAGAAGCAAATTATTTCACAAGGCAGCAATATATAAAACAAAATTTAAAAAATGAAAAATTTGAGGAGAATATGAAACACCTCATTGATACAACCAAAGATCTGGAGAACAGATCTTGAAGAGACAATTTAAGAATTATTGGTTTACTGGAACGTCATGACAAAAGAAAAAGTTTGGAAATCATCCTACAGAAAATTATTCAAGAAAATTGCCCTGACATTCTTGAGCAAGAAGGAAAAGTGGAAATTGAAAGAATCCACAAATCACCTCCTATATTTAGTCCACAACTGACAACTTCCAGGAATATTATAGCCAAATTCAAAAACTACCAGACAAAGGAAAAAATATTACAAGCTGCTAAGAAGAAGCCAGTCAGATACCAGGGAACCACAGTTAGGATAATACAGGATCTGACTGCATCCACATTGAAGGACCGGAAGGCATGGAATACAATATTCTGAAAAGCAAGAGAGCTGGGTCTTCAACCAAGAATCAACTATCCAGCAACACTGACTATATTTTTGCAGGGGAAAGTATGGTCATTCAATAAAATTGAAGACTTTGAAGCATTCATAAAGAAAAAACCAGACTTAAACAGTTTGCTGCCCAAACACAGAACTCAAGAGAATCACCATAAGGTAATTGGGGGGAGGGGGTGGAGATTGGGATCTTTTCTTTAAGTGACCCAATAAGTTCAATTGATTTGTATCCCTAGAGGAAAAGAAGATATTGGTAAATATTAAAAATTGATATTATCAACAGGGTAACTAAAAGAACTTTACTTAGAGGGAACAGTGACAAATTGTATAGGATGAAATGTCAAGATATATATGTATATATATATATATTTATGTATGTGTGTATGTATAAATAGATATAAAACTAGAGGGGAAATAAAGGAGATAATGTCTTGGCACTCAAGGCATCCATCCCGACCCACATCTAGTAAGTGCTTAGTAAATACTGGCTGATAGTTGAGCCTCAGAAGGAAGTATGGTAGGTACAATAAAGGGGCCAGAGGAGATGGAGAAAATGAACACCAATTAAGAAAGAAGTAAGCACTAATTAAGCTGCCTACTAAGTGCTGGGCTATGTGTTTTACAGAGATGATCTCATTTGACTCACACCACAATTCTGGGAGGAAGGTGCTATAATGATCTCCATTTTACAGATGAGGAAACTGAGGTAGGCAGAGGTGAAGAGATTTGTCTAGGGTCACAATGTCTGTGACTGGACTTGAACTCAGGTCTTCCTTATTACAGACCCAACACTATCTGCCATGCCACTGAGCAGAAGGATAGTGATACCCTTTTGAAGGGTTTAAGGAGAAAGTTATTAAGTTCTGTATGGAATATAATGAGTTTGAGATGTCTGCAGGAAATCCAGGGAGACCGTTCGATGGCAGTCAGAAACGTAAGCCTGGAACACAGGAGAGAGAGACTGGAGCTGGACAGATACGGAGATCTGGAAACCATCTGGAGAGAGATGATAAGTGAGACTGCAGATGTTTATGAGATTCCCCCATGAGAGAGTATTAAAGGGAAAGGGTCCTGGATTCTGGGAGCCCCCAAGAGTCCCAGGAGGGGCCTGTGGGTCCATCAGGAGACAGAAGGAAGGGCCTGAAAAGAGGGAGGCTTTGGAGGAGAGGGTGACCCCCAGAGCTTAACCCAAAGACCCTCCCTACACAACCCAGCCAAAAGGTGGTCATGAAGCTACTTCTTGAAGACCTCTGGAGAGAGGAATGCTCGCTCTTGCCCTGGTAGCCTGGGGCACCCTTGGACGGTACTCAAAATTACCAAATGCTTTTCCTCTGACTTCAAGCCTAAATTGGCTCTGCCCCTGCCCCCAGTGACTCCTAGTTCTGTCCCCTCATACCCAGCAGAGCATTTTAGATTCCCCCTTCCACATCCAGGTGCCCTTCTCCAGCCCCCCATCTTTTCTTGGCCATGCTAGGTGATATCTTCCTAACATGGGTTGCCTGTCCTGAATGTGATGCTGTCCCAAGGCCCTGCCTGGAGCCCACCACATACAACAGGGCCAGCAGGCCACCATCCTGGACTGGCTTTCATCACTGTCTCCCTCCCAGCCATGAATTGTGGTGGCCTAAGCTTTATGGATGCCTTTTATTTTTACATCACAATTGCTTCTGGATCTATTCCACACCCCATTCTCCAAGCACAGATCCACCTAAGAGCCCTCCTTTGCAGCCCTAAAATATTCCTACAGAGGCTTCCTCCTTTTGCTCTTGACTCAGTTCCCACTGGGAGCTTACCACCTCGTTCCCCTCTTGCCCTTCACTCTTCTTCCCTGCTGGCTACTAAGATGCTAAACTGAAAATCCAAGTGGAGAGATCCAAGAGGCAGTTGGTGATGTTGGCCTAGAGCCTGGAAGAGAGATGGGGGGCTCACTATCTCTATCTGGGAGATATCTGCAAAGATAGGAGAACTGAACCAAGGAGAGCCAAGATCACTAAGAGGGCAAAGAGAAAGCCCTGGAAAATTCTGTCCAGCCTCAAAAAGCCATCACCTGATGCTGAGACTAAAAACAGAGAAAGAAGACTACAGACCCATTTCCCTAGTGAATATTGATGCAAAAAAAAAATCTAAATAAAAGAGATTACAGCAATTTATCATATGGATCATCCACTATGACCAGGTGGAATTTATACCAGGAATCCAGGGATAGTTCAATATGAGGAAAACTATCAGCATAATTGACTGTATCAAGAACAAAACTAACAGAAACCATCTGATTATCTTAATAGATGCAGAAAACGCTTTTGACAAAATACAACTCATTCCTATTAAAAACACTAGAAAGCAGAGAAATACATGGATCTTTCCTTAAAATAATAATAGACAGTATCTGTCTAAAACCATCAGTAAGCATTATCTATAATGAGGACAAGCTAGAAGCTTTCTCGAAAGGATCAGGGGTGTGGCAAGGATGCCCATGATCACCACTATTATTCAATATTGTTCTAGAAATGTTAGCTCTAGCAATGAAAGAAGAAAAAGAAATTGAAGGAATTAGGATAAACAACATGGAAACCAAACAATCACTCTTTGCAGATGATATGATGGTATGCTTAGAGAACCCTAAAGAATCAACTAAAAAACTAGTTGAAATAATCAACAATTTTAGCAAAGCTGCAGGATATAAAATAAACCCATGTAAATCACAAGCATTTCTATATATTACCAACAAAGTTGAGCAGCAAGAATCCAAAAGAGAAATACCATTTAGAATAAGTGCAGACTATATAAAATACTAAGGAGTCAACCTGCCAATACAAACCCAGGGATTATATGAACACAATTACAAAACATTTTTCACATAAAGTCTGGATTTAAACAATTAGAAATATAAATTGTTCATGGGTAGCCCAAGACAATATAGTAAAAATGACAATTCTACCTAAATTAATCTACTTATTCAGTACCATACCAAACAAACTACCAAAGAATTATTTCATAAAGCTAGAAAAAAATAAGAAATCCATCTGGAAGAAGAAAAGGTCAAAAATATCAAGGAAATTAATGAGGAAAAAAAATGAAAGAAGACAACCCAAGTTGTACCAGATCACAAAACTGTATTACAAAGTGGGAATCGTCAAAACAATCTGGTACTAGCTAAAAAATAGAATAGTGGATCAGTAGCGTAGATTAGCTACACAATACAGAGTAGGAAATGACTACAATAATCTACTGTTTCATAAAACCCCAAATCCCAGCTTGCGGACAAGGAGGCCCTATATCAGTGGTTCCCAAACTTTTTTGGCCTCCCGCCCCCTTTCCAGAAAAAATATTACTTAGCCCCCTGGAAATTCATTTTTTAAAAAAATTTAATAGCAATTAATAGGAAAGATAAATGCACCTGTGGCCATCACCATCCCCCGGATCACTGCAGCACCCACCAGGGAGTGGTGGTGCCCACTTTGGGAATCACTGCCCTATGTGATAAAAACTGCCAGGGAAAATGGAAAGCAATTTGGCAGAAACTAAGTACAGACCAACATTTCACACCATAACCCAAAATAAGGTAAAAAATGGGTACATAAAGGGTGACACCATAAGCAAAATGGAGGAGCATGGAATAGTTTACCTGTCATATCTATGGATAAGAGAAGAATTTATGACCAAAGAAAAGATAGAAAGCATTACCAGACATTAATTTAATAATTTTGATTACATTAAATTAAAAAAAAGTTTGTACAAACAAAACCAATGAAGAAAAAATTAGAAGGCAGAAAACGCAGGGGAAAATTTTTATAGCAAGTTTCTTGGATAAAGACCACTGCATTTCTCAAGTATATAGAGAACTGAGTCAATGTATAAGAATACCAGTCAAAGGATATGAACAGGGAACAGGCAGTTTTCAGATGGAGAAATCACAGCTACTATAGTCATATGAAAAAATGCTCTAAACCCCTAATGATTGGAGAAATGCAAATTAAAACAATTCTGAGGTACCCTTTCACACGTATCAGATTGGCTAATATAACAGAAAAGGAAAAATTGGGACACTAATATACTGTTGGCAGAGTTGTGAACTTATCCAACCATTCTTGAGAGCAATTTGGAACTATATGCAAAGGGCTATCAAACTGTGTATATCCTTTACCAAGAAATACTACTAGTAGGTCTGTAGCCCATAGATTAAAAAAAAGTTACACATTTATATACTCAAAAATATTTATATCGGCTCTTTTTGTGGTGACAAAGAACTGGGATGCCTACCAATTGGGGAATGGCTGAACAGTGTGTGTTATTTAAAATCACTTGGGATACTTGGAACTACATATATTTGTGCTGGGATACTACTGTGCTATAAGAAATGATGAGCAGGATTCTTCCAGAAAGACTTTTATGAACTGATGCAATGTGAACTGAGCAGAACCCAGGAGAACACTGCACATGTAACAAGCAATACTCCATGGTGATCAACTGTGAACGACTTAGTTATTCCCAGCAATATAAAGATTCAAGGCAATTCCAGAGAACTTGTATGAAAACGGCCATCTCCTCCAGAGAAAGAACTGATAGAGTCTGAATGCATGTCATTTTTTTTTTACTTTTTAAAAATTTTTCTTTAAAATCTCTTTAAAAAAATTATTTCACAATATGACTAGGATGGAAATGTTTTGCATGACTGCACATGTATAACAACAAAGAAAAATGTAAAACTGTTTTACATGTAATTAGAAAAAAGTATTTTTTTTTAAAAAAGATTTTTAAAAGTTCATCACCTGGCACTAGCTCTTCATCCATTTTCTCCTGAAAAAGCCTCATTTCAAAGTGTTTACTTCTCCTCCCATACATCTCAATCCCTCAATTTTCTTAGCTCTCAAAGAAGCTCTAGAAGGATTTCTTAATTGTTTAATTCAATGACCTTTCTAAGTCCTCATCACTTGAGACTGCTGGCCATCCCTTTGCCCTTTACATCTCCTGCCCCTCCTCCCCCCAGCCCCTACCCCAACTCCCTACCACGACAGTAATCTTGCCTGGTTTTCCTGACACCTGTCTGACCACTCCTCAGTCCACTCTGCTCTCTCATCATCCTTGTCCCATGCTCCATCTACAGGTGTCTTCCAAGGCTATGTTCTGGGTCTGCCCATCTCTGCATGGGACTCTCTCTCATTCGCTTCCAAGGGTTCAGTTATCATCTCTGCAGATGACTCCCACCTGGATCTCTGGATCAGCATCTTCAGAATAGGCCTCCTCTTTCCCCGACACCCAACCCTCCTTCAAACTTCCCTGTTTCTGCTGAGGACACCACAATCCTTCCTGTCACTGAGGTTTGCCACATCTGAGTCATGCTCTGCTCCTCCCTCTCCCTACAGCCCCCAACATCTCACCACTGTACCCAGAGCCTAGAATAACGCTTGTAGCATTGGCCTGCATGGCTCCTCAAAGCTGTCCTTTATAGAACCATCAAAACAATGCTTTCTAAGGCCTAGGGCTGTGCAGGTCACTCCCCTGTTCAAAAATATTCAGTGCTTCCCTATTTGCCTCTAGGATAAAATACGAACTCATCATTGAGGTGGTGAATGCCCTTCCCAGCCTGGCTCCCACCTCTTTGTCCAGACTAAGCCCAAACTATGTCCTTTTACATTGTGGCTCTCTAAGTTTTAGTCAAGCTGGAATCCTACGTTCTCTGCACTGGACATGGGAGGTCTCTCAGAGCTGTCTTGTTAGGCATCACATCCCCCTCAGGTGCTTTCTCCTCCTTGAAGACTCTTTCCTGATCCCCACTCCTGAGCCTTCCCTTCTTGTCGGAGGCCTCCCGCACTTGGATTCACTCATGTTCCTAAGCGGCAACTATACTCCCTAGTAAACTCTGGGAGGGCAGAGCCTCACTGACTCTTAGTGACTACTTGATGTGGGTTGAACTGAATCCATCTGTAAAAGCCTAATTTATCACTGTAGTAAGAATTAATCCATTTACTTAGAAGTTTAAAACAGTCCACGGCATGGCTCAATACCCATCTGCCTATCTCCTCTAGGATCCAGCCCCCAAATTTAAGAGCAAGATGAACTGTTCACCTTTTGAGAAAAGGAAAAGAATGGGGTAATGGTTGGGGGAGGGAGAGCTAGAAACTCGCTGTCAGACAGCACCAGTCCCCAAGATCAGGTCAAGATTGACATGCTGGCCACCAAAGGATCTCCGAATCCCATGGAAAAGCACGGAACAAGCTGAACAGAAGAGGACAGGATGTCTCCTGGGCAGGAGACCTGGCAAGACCCTCTGTGGTCCACTCTGCTTTTCTTCCCCCAAGCTGGATCTTATGTTGTTGTTCTCACTGTTGTAAGTAATGCTGTTACAACAACAATATAACACCTCTATGAGGCTAATTTATTCCAAAACAAACTTCCACTTCTACTTGTGCTTCATGAGATCCAACTTGGGGGAAAAAACCCTCTCCATGTCCATGGAAACCAGAGAGCTTCTATTCCCTCCCTGCCCCGCAAACAAAAAGGAGCCACCACAGTGGCAGAAATGGCTCCTAGGTTCACAGGATGACCACAAAGTCAAGTGCTCTCACTCCATTTACCAACATCTGAAAATTCCCCTTGCCATGGTAGGAGAGAAAGTGTTCCTTTGCAGGTTCTAAAAGCCCACATTTTCTCTACTCACTCACTACCTGTACGACCAGTTTCCTTGATTTCCCCTCTGCAGTGGTCTCTGGATCTTGTCCAGCTTTACAACTATGAGAACCCCTGTGAATTGGGCTTTCAAGAGATGGCCCACTTGGCTTTCCATGAAGGCTGAAGTCAGTAGTCTTAGCTCTGTCCTTATTCACCTTGCGACCCTGGAGCCTCTCCTCTCATTTTCCATCCATGAGCATTCTCCAGGAGTCCATGGCCACCTTCTCCACTGACTTTGCCCTTCAGAAACTCATCCATTTTCGTGTCTCTTAACTGCCAACAATGACTCTGCCTCCTAGATGGCTCCATCCTGGCTCTGCCATGCTGGGCTCCAAAACAAAATTCAGCCTCTCCCAGAATCACTCTGCTCTCCCCCGACCTCTCCTGTCTTTGTCAGCCTATCCTCCACACCGGGAAGGCCTCTTGAATTCCCTTCCTCCCATCTAGTATCCTCTTGGCCATCATCTCTTCCTCTCCATCTTTGCTATCATCTTAGGTCCACCCATCAGTCAGCTGATCCAGAAAGATGTTTTAGGGGCCTACTGAGTGCCAGGCACTGTCTTTACCCTCAAGGAGCCAATGATCTAACGGGGAGAGAACGCATGACCAACTCCCACCCGATGCCTGCTGTAGCCCCCGATGGCCGTTTCGGACTCTAAAGCCCCTCGCTTCCTTACTCCCCACTGGGCCAGCTCACCTAGCACCAGCTCTCTTAGGAGGGCAGTGGCTTGATATTCCTAGCCCGTGGCACAATTTGTATCTGCACCTATACTTTCAGCAGGGTAGAGAATGCCCTCCGCTTGGCAGCCAGAGGCCTACCCTCCATCCCCTCCACGACAGGCCTCTCCTTACATGTCCTGGGCTCAGGGGGGGCTCAGTGTTTGCTGGCATTAAGCGAGTAACTCACCTGACATTTGGCCCAACGTTTCCTGAATATACCACCCACTTACGCTTGTGGCCCTTCCTTCCTGACGTTGCCCGCTTCAGAAAGGAGAGGTCCTCCCCTCACCCCTACACTCATCCATGAGCAGACAACACATGGCGCTGGGTCAGGAGATTCCAATTCTCCTCTGATACTTATTAGCTGGGTGATCCTGGTTAAACCACAAAACTCCTCTAAGCCTCAGTTTCCTCATCTGTAAAATAGGGACAATAAAATGAATCATGTTTCAGGGTACCCAATGGTGTTTTTATAACTTTCAATATCTGCTTCTCTGCTGGGTTGTCCCTGGTTCTCTCTACCCCACACTTGCCCCAGTTACAAGCATTTCTCATATGCCTGGGATCCCCTGCCTCAATGCTCCACTCTCATTATTTGGTTTCTCTCATTTGTGGAAATAGTGACAGCATCCCACCACATTATTAGGGCACAGCCGCACTCTCAGGAATATGTGGGATCTTCCACAGTGACATATCCCTCACTCAGTGCATCCCCCAAGTCTGAGGCTTTAGTAAAGACAGAAAGGATACAAATCTTCAATACTCTGCTGTGGAAAGGACCGACCATGCATCCTCAATGGCAAAGGGAAGAGTCTGCCTTCTAGGCCATGTGCAAAATTAATAAAAATGATAATGAACTAGAGCACAAATGTTCAGTGGCAACTATCTCCCTAAAACTCTTCAAGCCAGCCAAACCTAAGTCTTAATTTTCACATTCACGCACAGTCACCAGTTAGTTCTGTCCATCAATGTCTTCCTCAAGCTCTCTCGGCATGCCCACTAGCAATGAGAAATCAAGAGAAAACTACAACAAAGAGGGGGAAGGAAAAGCACACTTACCACAGCACCCTCAGTCACTACTGTTTCCAGCTGAGCCAAAGAATCTCTGAGAAATGGAAATGGTGGGAAAACAATGAAAACCCTTGCCCTACTACAATTAATCTGGGAAACCCTGAGAATTCTTGGACCCAACCTGGGGAAGGTGATCAATCTGAGAGTGGGCAGACAGCTTTTTACTCAGAAGCTGTCCATCTTTGAGCCTTTTAATTTTCTGTTGGGTCCCTTTTGTCTTTAGGTTATTTTGTACCTCCACACAATATCTCTTTTACAAGGAGTCTAAGAAGAGACAGAGAAAAGCCATCCAATTCCTCTACTCCTTAGCAGCTCTGATAAAATGGGCCCTGGGCCAAGGCTGGGCAGGCTCCTCCCAAGTTAGATGAAGGGGATTATTAAAATTGAGAATCCTGGTGCCTCAAACCCAATGGCCCATTTCTATCAAAACACAGAAAATTGTCCAGGATGGCACTTCTTATCTTTCAGTTTGGGAGGGACAAGGTTAAAAGTGCTGGCTAAATGGAATTCAAAATATTTTCCTAATAGTTTTGAAATTAATGTTCCAGGTATTGATTATTTGTTGAAGTTATGATGTGAAATAATAAAGATGCCTCATTATAGCCTGGAGGTGACCCTGGGTTTTTAAATTTTTTTTTTTATTAAAACCCTTACTGTGTATTGGTTCCAAGTTAGGAGAGAGATAAGGGCTAGGCGATGGAGTGAAAATGGAAAGCTTGCTGTATGATTTCAAGATCAAGTCTGGCCTGGATGGAGAGAAAGGAATAAACCTCCCTTCCTGTCTTATTTCTGCAGAGGTGGAGAGCTGTGAAGTGACCAGAATTTCTCTGACTCAACAAATCCTAGGGGGTCCCTACTACCTTAAGGGTCCCATTGAAGCTCCCATTTAAAGTTCATGACATGCTTCCAAACCTACAGTTCCAGACTGACTCCTCTCCACACTGGCCATAGTTCAGTCAAGTTAAACAGCTAGTCTTCATGGGACTCGGAATAACCCCCCCTTCTCTGAAAGGTCCTTAGAGCCCCACATCTCTTAGTTCGGCTAAGACGTCCCCCTACCACAGGAGACTTTCCTCATCTTCATGGCAGGTAGTGACTCTCCCCAACATTATTCTGCATTCATGTTCTAGCTATTTTGTGCCCTTATCTGGGCACTCATCTCCCCCCACAGAATGTAATTTCCTTGAGGATAAGGGCTGGTTCATTTTTGACTCTGTAGGCTCTGCCCCTAGTTAAGAACCAAACATTAAATGGACTCCCAGAATAATCCCAACCACAATAATGAAGAGACAAGGGACCTTGGATGTACCAAGGCCTATGATGCCACTTTTGCCCCTACCATCCTTGGGCTACCTGATAGGCGTGACCAAGACATACAAATAAACCATTTCCTATTCTTGGTTCTAAGCACGGGTTCTATATGAGTGCCGGTGGGGTCCTGAGAATTCTATGAAGCCCCAAAAGAGGAGGTGATTTGCTGAATGGGAGCCATGTTTTATTAATATACAGCCTGGAATTGCCCTTGTAAACACTGTCAAACCTATTAGGCAAAGGAAGCAGCATCAAGCCCAGGCTCTGGCCTCTGGGGTGGCCCTTCTCAGCTGGAGGAAGGGGGACTTGAGGAGCTCTCACTAGTCTGACGGGAGTAACATTTCTAATAAAGCATATTTGTATTTTTTCTGGCATACATTAATAACCTGAGGATTTTGTGGTTTGGGTAATGAAGAGAGTCCAGTGAAGTAGGCAGTCCATTGACAGAAGCATTTTAAGGATTAATACTCAGGCATGACTTGGCTTGGCAATATGCCCACCTCAGCTCCTGTCTATGTCCCCTAGTCTAGGGTGGAGGAGGGGGGCAGACAGGAAGGATGCCACCCCCACAGGAAGGGCCTTTTCTCCATTCTCATCATGGAGGTGTGGAAGACCAAGGGGCCAGCTCTTCCTTGGGACCCTCTGAGGCCTGAGCTGCCCAAACTTCTGATAACCCTGTGCTGGTGTTTCTAACCAGAGAAGACTTCCCTGACAGACTTCTATTACAGATCCGTAACGAGATCTAGCGGAAGCCCAAACACCTCCTCTAACAGGCAGAGAAGGAGAAAGGCAGGCTGGATGCTTTTGTACTTTATTCAGATACTAGCATAAAGCCCAAGATTTTTATACTTCAGGAAAAAACACTTTGGAAAACTGCTTGTCTTTCCTCAAAAGGCACCTCTACAGCCAAGAGACGGTGGGAATAGAATCAATGTAACTCGAGTTTTAGGAGCTGTCAAAAAGTTAAAATTCAGTTGAAAAAGCATGGCTTTAACCCTTTTTAAGGAAGGAAACATCAACAGTATCGAAGGAGAAACTACCAATCTACCGAAAAAAAAGGATTTCATGATTCCAGCACCTACACTAGAAAACGCTTGGAGATTTAAAATTTGGCACCAAATCTGCCCCAGTTCCAGTTTTCTCCCCCTGGACATATCTTTATTTATTCATTTTTATTGTCATGCAAAACACATTTCCATATTGAGCTGTTGTAAGAGCACATTCATACAGAACCAAAACCACCAGACGTGTCTTCAAGCAAAGGAGACTGGTACGCTGGGGGATGGTTTTAGCTCAGCCCTTGATAAAAACTGAAACTGGTCTGAACGAATGTATTAGGCTATGATGAGATGCTGGGCATCTGCCTCAGTTTCCTCTTCAACAAAAGAGCTGTTGTGGAGATAAGAAGAAATCACGATTCAGGGTCAGACCTTTATCTCTCGTCCCCTGGATCGTTACAACTGCTCCTAACCGATCTCCCGAACCCCTCGAATCCACCCTGGTCTAGCTGTGTCAGACGGTCCCTGTGATGTGATGGTCAAACACAAACTCAGACTACATGGAAAGCTCCATCTTTTCTCCTGAGAGCCTTTAAGGGTGAAATGCCCACCCCTGGCGCACACACACGCCACGCACACACACAGACACACGTGGGGCTGGAGGTGCAGCTCCGAGAAGATGAGTGGCTGGATGGCTGATGAGCTCCCCAAAGAGGGAAGCTTTGATGGAGGAGCCCTTGCTGCTGGGGATCAGGAAGGAGGAGAAATGGGAGAAAGCAGGAACTCTCCCTATAACAGTCGCTAACCTGTGCTGCCTCTCACATCTAAGATCAGGGGTGCCTGCGAGCTCAGAGGGGTTCTCACTAGTCCCCAGTCACACAGCCAGAACATGCCTGAGGCAAGGAGGCAACCCAAGCCTTCCCGACTCCGGGACCAGCTTAGGTGCCTCTTTATTGGAGGAAAAGAAAGATTTGGGCCACCAGAAACAAAATCAGAAAAGAAAAGAAGACACATAGAGAAAAAGTTACAGACCAAAGAATTTACCTGGGAACCTCCTTGTCCACAGTGGACCCGGCAGGCGCCAAAGGGGATGGATGGACTTTTTTCAGAACAGCATCAAAATGCCATGAAAACAAAGGTAAAAAGAGAGCGAGCCAAAGATTTCTGGAGCAGCATAAATTGTCACACACACACACACACACACACACACACACACACACTCTGGGGGCAACTTCAGTGTCCAATAATAAGGAAATGGTTCAGCCAAGAAAAGCGCTTTAAATATCATCTAAAATATATTTACATTTACAAAACGCTTTATAAAATCACTTCATTTGCATCTTAGGACAGCTCTGCAGTCATAGTACATGATGTTATTATCCCTATTTTACAAATGAGAAAAATGACACACAGACGGGTTACGGGTCTTGCCCAGGACCCTGCGTCTGGGGCAGAATCTGAACTTGGGTCTTCCTGAGCCCCCTGGCAGCCAGGGTTGGACTCAGCCCTGCAGGAGGGGGTCCACAGACCTGGGTCAGTCTCTGGCCCCCTCCCCCAAGGGAGGCTCATGCTTCTCTAAGCCATCTCTCCAGCGCTGGCAGCATCGGCCCAGCTTCCTCCCCGCCAGGGGCTGGGTGGCTTCCCTTTCAGACCCTGCCTGGCTCCGAGGTCCCACCGTTTTCCAGACAGCTGAAGCTCCCTCACAAAAACTTTTTACACTTTACTATTTCAGGGGGAAATCTTTCAAGTGGATGCCACATGGCCTCCCTTTCTTAAGCAGGCCGCCAAGAGTGGGACGTCTGGGTGGGTCGGGGTCTTCCTCCTCGGCAGGCAGAGGCCGGGAAAGGGAGGGGGGCTGCGTCTGGACAAAGGAGGCTTCCCTGGCGCTGGGCACTCGCAGGCCAGCCTTTGCTTGACCTGACTGTAGAGCATGGCTCTAACCAAGATCGATGCTCTCCGGCAAGGCGTCCCAGTGGTCTGCTCCTGACCCACCGAGGGGAGGCAAGCGGGCCCTCACCAGACCTCCCAGACCATCGTCCTCCTCCTCGTTTTCTTCAGTTGACGGCCGTCCGGTGCGTGCCTTCCACGCTTGGTCTGCCTCCTCTTGGACCAGGCTCTTCTCAGCAGCTGCTTCCCACGGGGGTGGGGGACAAGCCATGACACTGGAGGGGCTCTCCGGCCAGAGGAGGAGGCTAGGAGGCCAGCCCTGGGAGGCAAAGGAGGAGCCGCAGAGGGGCCTCCCTCTGTAAACATTCTAGAAGGATCCTCCCAGGAAGTCAATTATCTCTAACAGAACCAATGAAGCCACAGCCACGGCCACCTGACCCCAATGGACACAGCTAGATCCCCGCTGAGAGTCCGGATCCTGGAAGACCTGTTTCCTCCCCTCAGAGCAGGGTCCAGAAGCCTCCTCCTCCATGCAGCCAGCCCTGCTTTCTCACCTGAAATCGCTAAGATCACGTCCTGTATTAGGAGAAGGCACAGAACCTCGATGGTCAGTCGAGAGAGCCCAGTTCAGCTGTGGGTGCTAAAGACGGTTCCGATTTGGTCCTCCGTGACTTCCGAATGTCATAAAAAACAAGTGGGCCGGAGGCTGCAGCCCCCAAGCAAGATGGGTCAGAGCCTGCCCCGGGCAGCAGGGGAGACGCCCAGGCTGAACAGGGGCTCTTCCCAGGGCCTCGGCTTGACACGGCCTGGAGGAGGGTCCGCAATCGGCCGAGAGTCGCCTCTTCGGGGCACGTTTCTCCGGAGAGCCCTGCAGAATTCGGCCAGAGGAGAGCGGCGAGGCAGGCCCCGGCGCCGAGTGCGAGGGGCCCCGCGAGATGGGACCGAGGCTGGGAACCATGAAAAGCACGAGGGAGCGCCGGAGTCCCTCCTCACTCTGGGACTCGTTTGGGCTCTGCTGGTGCCGATGAACGCAAAGGGGAAAAGCTGCAGAACTGTGGGCCAAGCGAGAGCCCTCGGACCCCGGCTCCCCTCGGGGCTCCTTCCAAACGGGGCGCCCAAAGAGCCGTGACGCCTTCCCCCGCGCTCTGGTTTCCCTGGAAACAGATTCTGCCACCCCGAGCCCTGCCCGGCCGGCGCCATCCTCCTCCCATTTCTGCCTCGGCCGCGCACACACGCGTGTGCACGCACACACGCACACACACTCACGCTCAGCTACGCCCAGAACGTGCACAAGCTTCTGCCTGTGGGTCTAACGTCTCCCACAACCACCAGCCAACCTCTCTGGGTTCTGAGGGCCTCCCCGCCGGGCTGGGGTCCCCCCTGCGCCCCCGTGCCAAGAAGGGCAGCTTCTTAGCGGGGCGCCTGGATCGTGACTGCAAAACGCGTCTCCTGATTTCCCTACAATTCGCTTTCTTTGTGATTCCACGAAGGCCCCACGAGCACCCCCAAACCAGCTCCCGGCGGGCCTCTGAATGGCGGGGGGCCTCCGACCAGGAGCGGGCCGCACCCCAAGGGCGCGGGAGGGCTGCCCCAGAACCGCCCAGGCTGACAGCACCGAACCCCCAAAAAGACTACGGCCACGTGAGAGGTGTTTTACGTCGCTGCTTTGGAAGCGGAACCCCCCGAAAACAGGACAGAGCACGGCCACGCGAAGGCCGCGCCAACCACTGGGCTCTCGATCCGTGTGCAGGGCGGCCCGGCCGCTCAGCCACCCCTCAGGAGTCGCCGCTTTTGACTCTCGCACCCAGGACCGCGCCTGCTCCGGCTCTCACAAAGCGGCCCTTGGGAACAGGCTCAAAGTCTGGGTGAGATTCAGCGTCTATTAAGTCTTTATCAAAGGATTGCAGTCCCCAAGCAAAGCGCTGCCTTCACGACGCCTGGGGCCACGGACCCCCCAAGGGCTGCACGAAGAACCCGAGAGGAGAGCCCGGACAGACAGACGGTCCTCCTCTTTGTGGGGACCCCGCAGAGGGCGAGAAGCTCAGGAGCGCCCAAGCACGGCCTGACCTGCAGGGGAGAACCCGGCCATCGGCTAGGACGGCCAGGGGCGATCTTGAGCTCGGCGGGGTCAAAACTCACCAAAAACCCGAGCCTAACTGGGGGGGCGGCGTCACCTGGAGAAAAAAACGTAATTTCACAATGTTTATAGTTTAAATAACAAAACAGTATCTTAATATGTAACTGAATTTAATAAGCCAAAACAGGTAAACGAATAGAGGTGGGATTGTCATCTCTTGTCACGGTGTCTACACTCCAGCGCAGAAACGTTCATCCTCGGCGCGCGGCCCTGAGCTTCTCCGAGCACTTCTCCGCGTGCTTCTCCGCGTGCTTCTCCGCGTGCTTCTCCGCGTGCTTCTCCGCGTGCTTCTCCGAGCGCTTCTCCATGTGCTTCTCCGTGTGCGGCCACCTGTGCCGGCCCGTGTCGCAGGCCTGCCATCACCGAGCCAGGAGGACGATGTACCCAGTGGGGGAACCAATTAGGAAACAGTGAAATGGTTCTGGCAAGAGGCCGGGAGGGCCTGAAACGGGAGCGCAGCGGGAGCCCGTGGCAGGGACCAAACCCAGCTGGCCAAGGAGGGAAGTTTCTACGGCCAGATCGAGCCCTCTGAGCCCCTCCGAGCCCTCCGAGCCCCTCCGAGGCTGCTCTACACATCCGCAGGTTTCCCTGATCTTCGGGAGGAAGCGGGGAGCGCTTTTCCCCCAAGTGCTGGTGGAGACGGGCCCAGCAGGTCCCTCGGGGCCGAGACCTCCATCTCCCCACACCGTGGGCAGTCGCAGAGCTTCTCTCGGGCCACGTCAGGCCTGGCATCCCCCAGGGCGGGCATTCAGGGTCGGAGCCCACCCAGCCGCCCCCTTGTCCCAACGCCCGGGGGCGCTGCCCGCCTCGGTTTGGCTCCTGAGGAAACAAGAGGCGCCTTCGGAGCCAGGCAGGCGTCTGCACAGATTTCCCCTCTTTACTTTCCGGACGTCCCCAGCGTTGAAGGGCTCCCCGCAGGCTCTCGGGGCTCTGTGACGGAGCGGCTCAAGCCGAGAAGCCCTCCGGCCTGTGTGCCACCCGCCCTCAGCGCCCCCCTGGCTCCGGGTCCGAGGGCCCTGCTGCCAAGCCCCTGCCTAACACCCACAGCCCGTTCCACCTCCAGGCCTGCTCAGGATGCGGCTCGAGGGGAGCCCCTGCCCGGACCTCCACCCACTGGGCTCGGCTTCCTTTCATGTTGGTACATGAACGCAGAGTACCAACAGCCCCTCTTCACAGGCCCCCCCAGATGGGCATCATCCCAAGGACCACAGTTTCTTCCGGGGGTGTCACGAAGCCCTCTGAAATCTGGCTCGCAGTGGATCCTGGAAGCCGGGGGACTGGATTGGAGACCCGCAGATCTTGGGGTCCCCCAGCCGGCTTCGACTCCCGGGGGGCCAAAGACAGAATGCTCCCAAACAGAGGGGCCGGCACAAATAGGAGGGAAAGCTCGCAGGGAAGGATGCAGACGGGGAAGCACCGTCCGGGGTCCCACAGCCCCCTTCTGCCCGCTCTTCCGCCTCTGAGCCCAGCTGTCCAGACCCTCCGCTGCCTCTCCTGCAGCTCTTCTTAGGGGCTCGCTGGGGGCCGTTGGCAGAAGTCCGGGGGGCCTGGGGGGAGCAGGACAAGCATCAGAGGCCTCGGGTTCCCAGGGGAGACGGCCGGCAGAGGAGGGGGCCTGAGACCCTCCAAAGACGAGGGCTGGGGTCAGCCGCCGCCTGGCCTTGTGCTGAGAAACGTCGGGCCCCGTGGCGCGGCGTGATGTCTGGAAGGTTGTCACATGACAGCACCCCCTACGGGAGGAACCCCAAAGCCTCCGTACTGCGAGGCTCGAGGGCATCCCAAGCAACACGGAGACTTCTCTAACGTCCGTGTCTGCTCTCGGGCCACAGAAAAGCCTTCTCAGCGACCCCCCGGCTCCCGGCGGCACCCCGACCGATATGTAGAAGGGCCTCCCGGGCGATCCACGCCTCAGGAATGGGACAGCCACAAGGGCTCGACGGGGACCCCACCGGGGTGACCGGGAGGCTGAGGGCGCCTGGAGGGAACCTATCGCGGAGGCTTCGGCCCTTGCGCTCGCTTCTCTCACGTCGTCTCTGCCACGGACGACTGCAGAAGCACCGGCCGGGGAGAGCCGCACAAGAGCACCTCGGACACTCGCTGGCCGGCACTTAACCCCCGTTTCCTCACCAGAAAATGGGGGTGACGACAGGGTTTCTGGTGAGTGCGTAGACAAGGGGCAGAGAGCTCCTTGCAGACATTTTCTACCTGCTTCTAGGGGCGAGAACGTAAGCTCCGCGAGGCCGGGGACGGTTTCTCTTCCGTCTCCAGAGGCACAAGCTAAAGGGGGCGCCTCTGGCCGGACAGGCCGGCTTCCTGCCTCTGACTCACAATGGCTGTGTGGCTGAGGGTGTCTCACTGAACCTCTCTGTGCCAGGCAACTCTCTGAGAGTCCAAGGTGCCCAACGGTGCCAATCTGCATCAGAAGAGGGAAGGGGAAGGAAGCAATGGAGCATTTATTAAGTGCTGGCTACGTGCTGGGCCTTGGACTAAGCCTCGGACAAATATTCCTGCCCTTGAGCCTCACAACAGCTGGGGGGGTGAGTGGTGGGGGCTCTTATTATGCCCATTTTACAGTTGAGGAAACTGGAGACAGTCAGAGGTGAAGAGCTGTGCCCAGGGTCACTTGAGGCTGGATCTGATCTCAAGCCCACCTGACTCCAAACACTGTGGCACCCCCTTGCTGCCAAAGGAGAAGCCCTCTCCCTGGGGAGCCTCCCACACAGATACATCTTGAGCCTAAACCCTTTGGGGGAGCTGACTTGTAGCCGGGGAGGCTGGGGGAAGCCTCCTGGCAAAGGCCTGGCCAGTGGAAATGGGGGCCAAAGATGGGCAGTGGGGAAGAGGGCACGAGCCCCCGAACTTTGCCTCTGGGAAGGCTGGGTACCCACTTACTGGAGCCCCCAGTGGAGGGAGCCACCCCCGGCCCATCTCACAGGCCTGTCCAGAGGAAAAGGGCCAGTAAAGTGCCACCTAGGATTACTGTTCTCCAAGCCGACGTCAACCTGACATCACGAACTCCCAGTGAGGAGACTCCAAACCACTGCAGTTGTCTCCCCCGGGTCACCAAGGGGTAACCCCACATGAGACGAGGGGGACCCCCAGAGCCTGACCTCCGCTTGGGCCTGGTTTGCCTCCTGGGGCCCTGCGTTCTGACTGCAGCGGCGCTGCCACCTTGGGAAAGCGCCCAAGACGCGGGACGCTCAGCGCCCTGCCCCTCTCTGGATTTCCAATTGTAAATCGTGGAGGACGGCGGCAGTGCCCGGGCGGCCCAGAGGAGCCCCCTCTGATCACTTTAGGGGGTCTGGTTCTGTGCTGTTTCTGGCAGGAAGTAGTAGAGCTGCTTTTCTGCACCCCCTCCATGGAGGGAGGCCCTAAGCGGAGAGCAGGGCAGCCTCAGGAAGGGGCCCAACGAGTACCGAGTCTCCCCCAACGCGCGTTTGAGGACAAGACTTACAGAAGTGGGGTCGACAGAGGGAGGGCATGACCCCCCCTCTGATGCTGACCCCCGGCCACAGGAGATGGGAAAAGCCTCGGGACCAGAAAGGCAAAGACTGAAGAGGAGAGGATACTTCTAAGGAAAACAGGAACTGTTGTGGCATCAAGCCACCTTGGCCCGGTCACCCGCCCAAGGTGTTCCGCCCGACGCTGGGGCCTGGCTCCTTCCTCGGCCATCTTTTACCCAAACTTCCTCCCTTAGCAATGGAGGCTCTCCAGGAGCCAGCTCTGTCCCCTCTCAGGTGACCAACCAAACGGGCCGTCCGTCCCAGGCTGACCTGACTTTCTACTGGGCAGGCCACACGCCGTTCCCCACCTCTGGGCTATGGCCGCACCTTCGCCGGGGTCACCCTCCTCCGCCGGCACGGCCAGCGGACACACAAAGAGGGACTTACCTACAGCGGGAGCGTCATACTCGTCCCCAAGCAGGATTTCAGGAGCCGAATACGCGAGAGACCCGCAGCTTGTGGTGAGCTTCTTTCCAGGTTGAAATTTGTTGCTAAAACCAAAGTCTGTCAACTTCACGAGTCCTTGTTTTTCAAAAAAGACCACATTCTCGGGTTTTAAGTCTCTGTGGACGACATGGAGTTTATGGCAGTAAGAAATAGCATGAACTATTTGAGCGAAGTACTTCTTGGCCAGGTCTTCATTAAGACCCTCCTCGTGTTTCATTATGTAGTCAAACATGTCTCCTCCATCTCCGAGCTCGAGGATGAGATAGAGCTTGGTCTGAGTGTCGATGACTTCGTAAAGACGCACGATGTTTGGATGCTGCACGAGCTTCATGCAGCGGACTTCTTGGAAGAGGTGGCCAGTGGCCAGAGTGTCCAGCTTGGTCTTGTCGATGACTTTCACAGCCACTTTTTCGCCCGTGAAAACGTGCCTGGCAAGTTTGACCACAGCAAAGTGACCCCTGCCCAAGGTTTTATCCAGGTCATATAAACCAGCAATTTTCCCGTCATACCCTCTCTTGAAACCTGCCATGCTGTTCCAGTGGAGGGGAGGACACTCACACCACCTGCTGCTGGGCTTTTCTCATAGAAGACTCTCTGATGAAAAAGACTCATCCATTTTGGCTGTTTCCAAACACATCTACAAGAGAAGGAGTGAAAAAAATGACTATTTGTAACTCTGCCTTTACTATGCCATATGTGACACGTTCTTCCTCTCCTAATAAGAACCACGCATTCTCTTTCTCTGGGCAGAAAAGCATTGTAAGACCCGAAACGTTACAGGAATCCATCGCTAGGCTTGAGAATATAATAACCTTGACATACTTACATCTGCAGGATCTCACATGAGAATCCAGAAACCATAGGAAAATTACACTTTTACTAAGTATTACTCTTTACTATAATTAAAACAATAGGAAAATGAGCCGACTTCTCCGAGCTCTTAAGAGCTAATGCTTCCCCGACGTAGACTCTCCTCTCTGCTCTAAATTAAGCCTGGTTTGGAGAAACGGTCACTACGCGGACAGCAACCAAAAAACTTGGGGATGGCTTCTTTCGACCAAGGGGGCGCTTTCTCCCCAATAGACAGTTTAGAAACCTGAGCAAAGTCAGCATTCGGTGACTTTTGTTATAAGCGTTTAATTTAGTCAAGAGGACTTTGCAGTTGCTGTAGTCTTCTTATATTCATAAATCAAGCAACGTGGTTTGACTTCATGCCCACATTTCAAAGCTTCCGAAGATTTAATGAGTCTAAGGTAACAGCTTCACCAGCAATGCTGACCATTCCACACCTTAGGAGACCGGTTCATTCATTCTTGCGGTCAAAACAGCAATTCATCAACGAGTATTAGGATTTAACAATGCTCGAAAAGAATTTAATCCAAAGAGTCCTGGAGAATAGGATGAAATGACTCATGGGGAGGGTCCCTAAGACAACAACAACAACGAACTATTGTGGCCTCAACATTTTTAGGAATTGAAATCCATGCAATAAGCTAGTGATAGACAATATGGATTCCTTCTGTTCTCCCCATCTCCTTCAGACTTAATGTGTCTTCCTGACATTTGTCTTCACAAGATGGTTCTTTCTTATTCTTTTACACAATGTATCCCTTAAAACACAAATCAACACTGCCATGGCATGCACTTTATCTTTAATTAAACTCTTGATGGAAACTTTACTCTCTAATGGCACTCACCTAAATTGTGATGCCAGAACAGCAGAACCACAAATTCCTTGAGAGTAGGAACCATTCCTGGTTTTCTTTTTTTTTTTTTCTAACCCCCTATGAAATATATATGTTTTGCCTTGCACATAGTAGGCCCAAAATACATTATCTGTTGAATGAATATTCAGATTCACATCCAAATTCATAAGATCTAAACAGAGGGGGCAGCTGGGTAGCTCAGTGGATGGAGAGCCAGGCCTAGAGATGGGAGGTCCTAGGTTCAGATCCGGCCTCAGACACTTCCCAGCTGGGTGACCCTGGGCAAGTCACTTGATCCCCATTGCCTACCCTTACCACTCTTCCACCTAGGAGCCAATACATAGAAGTTAAGGGTTTAAAAAAAAAAAAAAAGATCTAAACAGAGGCTT
This sequence comes from Gracilinanus agilis, assembly GCF_016433145.1. Taxonomy (NCBI): domain Eukaryota; kingdom Metazoa; phylum Chordata; class Mammalia; order Didelphimorphia; family Didelphidae; genus Gracilinanus; species Gracilinanus agilis. The sequence continues at coordinate 21,223,789 of NC_058134.1, read as the reverse complement.
AAAAGCTACCTGTATCATCTAAGACTGTAGACTTCAGGCTACTCGTTAATTGCTATTAAATCCTGTTGTTAAAAAGAGACTGAAAAAAAATTTTTTGACAATAAAAACTGTGGTTAAAAAAACAAAGGGATGTGGAATCAGAGACCCTTGTTGGAAGAGACTGCTGCTCCCTAGCTGTATGGCCTTGGTCAAGTCATTAACACCTGTGGGCTCGTATTCTCATTTATCCAATAGGGAATGGACCTAGGGCAGGTCTCTCAGTGCTGGGAGGCTTTCAAAAAACTCCACTGTGAATACCACTGAGGTAGTCTTGTAAAGGAGCAGGCTCGAACATATGTCAACCCTAACCAGGCATCAAAGAAATTTAACCAGCACTCCATAACTTTTTCACTTTTCATGGAAATCTGGGGTGGTTGGACCACTCTGTCTCTGGTCTGACAGATGTCAAAGTTCTCTTCACCTAAAGGAGGACAGAAGGTGTGGAAAGGGGAGGCCAAGCACTGGCAGATTTGGGAATTAGACAGAAACAAAGATTCTTTGAAGCCTACAGGAAATCTGGAATTTTCACTGTGGTTGATCCTGGCCAAGTCTTCCTTTCAGCTGCTTGTTTTCATCATCTCCACCTCAGGGTGGTAGGAGCTGGAAGGGACAGTCTTTTTAAACAAAACACTTAATTATCTCCTACTCACCAGCCACCCCACCCCGTCCCTGAGGTGCCAACACAACAGCGAGGGGGAGCGGGTGGAGAGGCTAGCTCAATTTAGGCCAGAGCCTCCTACCCATTGGCAACAAGAAAGAGGATGGCAAAAGTGAGTCCCTTCAGAGCTGCTCCAAAGGCAAGTCTTCATGGTACAACTTCCATTTCTGCTGGAAATACTGCCCATGCACCCACATGCAAAGAGAGGGGCAGAAGCTTTCCTAAGCAAACAAGAGGCGTTGCTATCTGTACTGCATTGCTTTCTCTCCATTGACACGCATACCAAGGAGTTGACATTTTAAAAAATCTGTCCTTAAAACTGAATTTATGAAAGCAGCTCCCTGTAGCCACAGAACCCAGCAGTCAGGTTCATCCAGGAAGGAAGCACCTCATCTAAAGGCAGAAGCCAGTGTTCTCTCGCTAACACTGTTTTAAAGTACAGAAACTCTGATCTTGCTGTTCAAATTAGGGGCAAATCAGTGTGAAGGGGAGGATATGTATTAGGAAAATTATCCATTAAGTACCAGAACAATCTATTCCCTTTAAAAACAAAGTCTTTAGTGAAAGGCTGAGCATTTCAAAAGAAACGAAAGAGTTTTGAAAAACCCAGCCCACTCTTCAGCTTGGCCAGGTAGGCTGGCCACCTTGGGTGCCCCCATGGGCCTGGCACCCAGGAAAGAGCTCAGCCCTTAACAAGTTAGGTCCTTTTTAGGGGTTCTGTCATAGATACTGTGGGGAATTTGGTGAAGCCAATGCTTGGAAATAGAAAAAGGGAAGGATAAGCTTCAGGGAGATGTCTGTGAAAATTAAGATGAAATTGTTTTTCTATAAGGGTTCACACTCTTTCCATGGACCCGTTGGCCAGTGCACCCTCAATTAAGAACTTCTTCTCTAAAAGCCATAAAGTGCTGAAAAGGGGGCAGCTAAGTGGCTCAGTGGTTTGAAAACCAGGCCAAGATCCTGGTTCAAATGTGGCCTCAGACACTTCCTAGCTGTGTGACCCTGAGCAAGTCATTTAATGTCCCCTGCCTAGCCCTAACTGCTCTTCTGCCTTGGAACCAATACACAATATTGATCCTAAGAAGCTAAGTTTAAAAAAAAGTCCTGAAAAGCTACCCATCTCCACTGGTGAAGAAGTTATTACTAGCTGGCCAAAATCACAAGTCCAGAAAGAAAAAATGGGTCCAATATCATCCTTGGAAAATGTTGCTGGTCAAGGCCACCCTCCCTAAGCAAATCAGACAAAATCCTCCCAGCAAGAAAGGCTCCACTCACATCCCCCTAACTTTCCAAGACACTCTCACCCCTCTCTCATTAGGTTTCTACATTAGAATATCAGCTCCCTGAGGGCAGGCCCTATGCCTAGGCCTTCAAGACTGGCCAGGGCCCAAATCAAAAGGGACAATCATGCCACTGCAAGAAAGCAAAGGGGAGCACCAAGGGAAACTAAGCCATGTGAGTAGCCCTTGGTTTTGTATTCCAATAATGACATCCTTAGAACCTGCAAAGGGCCTGACTCTAAAGGCATCCTCTCCATGAGCTGCCCAGGCTTCAGGTCATTGGCTTGGGGTACGCTGAGGTGTTGTAGGTCTGCTCCTAATTCTCTACTAGTTTGGAGGCACCCTGCTCTCTCACTTACTGAATTGCACAATTCTATAAAATGGCCATTTCCCAGGACCCCTCCTGCCTCTACAACATAATTAGATTAAGGAGAATCAAGAACCATTTTTATAAATATATATGTGTGTGTATATATATATATATATATATATATACACACACACACTACACATACATATATACATGTATGATATTGGGTAATAAGCTTTATAAATGCTTAGCGACTGACAAAGTAGGAAGGCATTAACAGAAGGGCAGACGGAGGTGACCAAGAAAGTCCTTCTGCAGAGGAAAAATTTTAATCAAGGCTTGAACAAAGTCAGAGAAATGAACAACGAGGTGAGAGAGACCAGCATTCCCAGGGATGGTCTGGAGAGAAGAGATGGTGTTGTGTTTGTGGGAGACCCAAAGGCTTTACGGTTGTTTCAGAAGACGATGGGAAGCCCCTGAAGGTCATGGCAGAACTGCCCACTGGATGCCTTTCCACTGTCTTTAGAATGACACCGATTCTTCAGTAAACACACTATGGGAGTATCACAAAGGAATGGGGGTTACAAACATGGGCCTGTTTCGGAGAGACCTTAGGAATATTAAAGCACTATGTAGTACCCTAATCTAGCTGGGGAGATGAAATAGAAGGTGGCTAAAAGTTGCTGAGTCATCTTGGGATAAGGAAAGAGTACTCTAGATTTTAGAAAAGTGGAGTTCAATAATTTCAGAGAAAAGCTGGGTCTGATGACTTCCCATCCTAAAACATTAGGAGAAATGATGGCTCCAAGAGGGAAAAAAGGCTCAATCCTACCCAGGAAGTGAAGAGGGAGGTATTTAAGGAATCAGGGAAGACTTGGGAATAACCTCCTCCAGGAGCTCTGATGGCAACACAGGGATGACCAAGGACAGGGACCAAAAATGGCCTCCAGAAGAAAGATCTCTATACTTGCTAAAGTCAAAAATGAACTAAAGCTCGTTTTGTTTTGTTTTTTAAAGTGTTGAGGATGAGAGAGAGAGAGAGAGAGAGAGAGAGAGAGAGAGAGAGAGAGAGAGAGAGAGAGAGAGAGAGAGATCTTTTTAAGGAATATTTGGTGTGAAGAAAACATACATGCAAAGTGAAATAACTCCTATCTTGTTCTTCCTGTCAAGGAAAACAATCTTCAAAACGGAAAAGAGAACAGACAAGGTTAAGAAGGCATTAATGTGACGGCTATGGCTAAAAGTCAGCATTTCTATAGGGCTTTGCTAATATGTCTGATCTCATTTGATCCTTACAACAATCCTGGGAGGTAAGTACTCTTATGATCCTCATTGGACAGATGAAGAAACTGAGGCAGGCAGGGGTTAAGTGACTTGGCTGGGGTCACACAGCTAGGAGTATCAGATCTTCTTGACAGCAAGTCCAGCATTCTAACCACTGTCCCACCCAGCTGCTTCTGAAGGATGAGATTAGTCAAAAATTACAGAGAGCAGAAAACGTTTCAAAAAGACAGAAGACTGGACAAAGGTGGTTCCAACTATGAACAAGTGAGTTGGCACCAATCCTTGGGCAAATTCTGGGATATATTTCTCACACACATTTTTGGTGCCACTTTTTATTTTGACATCACTCACACTTTCCACTGTAACCCCACCTCCATCCTTGATAGTAAAGAGGAAGAAAAGCTCAGCCATATTGGCAGACAGCACCCAAGTCTGCCGTCCCACACAGCATCTAGAACCCTGGCCTCTTGGCCCTGCCCAGGCAGGGGCATCCTCTCCACAGACATTGCAGTTTTGCATTGGTTCCTAGAAGCTGTTAAGCCCCAGTATAAGGACCCTGACAAGCTGGCCAGGATGGTGGGAAAGGGACCTGACTTTGGGAGAGGACATCGGTCTTCAGGTATGTGGAGGAGCCTTGTTCCACCTGGCCCCAGGGCCAGAATGATGCTCAATGTCAGGAAAGGCTTATTATCAATTGGAGGTTCAAAGGGGCTGTCTTAAGGAGTCAGCCTCCTTGGAAACCTTCAGGCAGAGGCTGGAGGATTACTTGGGGGCACATTACAGTGGAGACATCTTAGGAGAAGAGGGTGGCCCAACCCTCCAGGCCTGTGATGCTGATAGGCTCTCCCTTGGCCCCCTCCTCACCAGCTCCAGGGATGTCCTTTCCCCAGGGCTTGGAGGACCAGCAGATCTGACCCTCAGCATCACCTCTGGGCTCTGTATCTCTCAAGCACTAGCATCATCAGCCCCACCACTGATGGATCCCTTTTCTTGCTAAATTCTACACATTGTTTCCCCAAAAGAACATGAGCCTCTTGACAGCAGGGGCTGTGTGACTTTATCTATTCCTACACCAACTGCTTGGCATGAGGGAGCACTCAAGAAATGCTTTTTCAAAGACTCTAAACCATTACTGATTAGAGAAATAAAAAGGAAAACAACCCTGAGGCATTGGCTCATACCTATCAGATTGGCTATTGGGACAGAAAAGGAAAATGACAAATGTTGGAGGGAATGTGGGAAAATAGGGACACGAGGCTGTTGGATTGGGAACAGATCCATCCATTCTGAAGAGCAATTTGGAGCTCTGCCCAAAGGGCTATCAAATTGTGCATGCCCCTGGACCCAGCAATACCATCATTAGGTCTGGATCCCCCCAAAAATTATTTTAAAGAAGGAAAAGGAACTATAGACATAAAGCAATTCCTAACAGCAATTTGTATGGTGTCAGAGACCTGGAAAGTGAGGGGATTCCCATTCACTGGGGACTGGCTAAGCAAACTGTGGCATACCATTATGATGGAATATGATTGTGCTGCAAGAAACGACAAGCAGTACAATTTTATAAAAACCTGAAAAGACTTAACATCAAGTGAAACAGAGTGAAGTAAGCAGAACCAGAAGAAGGCTGCACACAATAACAGCAATATTGGGGGCAGCAAAGTGGCTCAGTGGCTAGGGAGCCAGACCTAGAGACAGGAGGTCCTGAGTTCAAATTTGACCTCAGATACTTTCTAGACATGTGACACTGGGCAAGTCACTTCACCTCACCTGCCTAGCCCTAACCTTGGCTCTTCAGACTTGGAATGGATATACTTGGTATCTACTCTAAGACAGAAGGCAGGGCTTAAAAAAATACAGCAATATTGTATGATGATCAACTGTGAATGACTTCGCTATTCTCAGCAATACAATGATCCAAGACAATCCCAAAGGGCTTATGATGAAAAAAGCCATCTGCCTTGAGAGAAAAGACTAATCCAGACCAGAGCATACTATATTTCACCTTCTTTGTTGGCTTCTTGTTTTTGTTCAAGTTTTCTTCCACAATACGACTAATATAGAAAAAATGTTTTACGTGATTGCACACGTAAACTCTATGTCAGACTGTTGACCATCCAGGGAAGAGGGAGGGAAGGGAAGGAGAAAGAGAATTTGAAACTCAAAACTTAAAAAAAAATTTAAAAATTGTTTTACATGTAATTGGGGAAAAATAAAATATTAAAATTATCTTAAAGCAAGGATAATCATAAACTATAATTTTTAAAACTTCCTTCTTATAGCACAGTAGTACTTCATTACGTTCACATACAATATGGTTTAGCCATTTCCCCAACTGGGAAGTGCCTATTTTATTTCCATTCTTTGCTAACATTCAAAAAAAAATCTGCTTACAAATACTTTGGTGTCTTTGGGAAGTTTCTTTTTCTCACTGACCTCCTTGGAGATACACCTAGCAGTGGAATCTCTGGGTTAAAGAGTAGAAACCCATTTAGGACTTTCTTCAACATAATTGCAAACAGCGTTCAGAGGGGTAGGAACAATTCACTGCTCCCCCAACAATGCCCTTGTGAGCCTGCTTCTCCACATAGACAACTCTCAAAGTTGTCAATTTGCTAGACTTGAGGTGAAGTGCAAGGTTGTTTTAATTTGCATTTTCTCTTCTTGGTCATCAGAAACATTCTTTCAAAGGGATGTTAAAAGAGGTCACTGTTCTTTGCCAGAGCCAATGTGTTCATCTCTTAGCTGAGGAATTGCTTTTGGTCTTAGCTATTTCTGATTAACTGTCTAATTCTCGCACCATTCATTTTGTTTATCTGAAAGCTTTTCACTTGGATGGAATCAAGGTTTTTATTTTTTCTTTTGTAATCATCTCTACTCCTTTTGGATGAGAATTTATCCCCTAGCCTGAGCTGTGAGATATATAAACTGCTTCTCTTCTAATTTTTTTTTAATTATCTGGTCAATATTCAGGTTACATAGCTAAGACACTGGTCTAGCTCTACTTTATGCCAGCTGCTATTTCCAAAAATACTTGCCAAGTAGTTGGTTCTTTATATTGAGGCTATGCTGAATACTTGGTTATTAGATGCATTATTTATGATTCTTCCTTGCCTGCTCTGTTTCACTGATATACTTCTCTTTTTTAAATGACACAAGCGGTTTGGATGATTATTACATGAATTCTGGAAGTACCATTTCTTTCATTCCTCCCTTTTTTCATGACTTCTATATAGTCTAGATCTTTTTTTTCCCTCCAAATTATCTTTGTTATTATTTTGTATCATCTTGCAGAGTATCTCTTTGGTAGTTAAGTAAGGTTAGTGTAGCCTCAATCCCAGTAACACTGTCACTATTTGTCATAGGGCATGGCCATACCACCTGCACTAAATATCTTTCCAGTTATTCGTGTCCTTTATTTTTTAAGGAGTTTTACAATTTAATCTATGCAAGTACTGAGTGTGCCTTGGTAGACTGACTCCCAAGTATTTTGTGCATTTTGGAATTTGAATGAGACCACCCTTTTATTATTGCTTTAAGGAGTTTTCTTTTGTAATATAGAAGTGTTACTCACTTCTCTGGGTTTATTATCTGGCTGCCTTTATTGTTTTATTAACTACAGCATTTCTTAAGCTATTGTTTCAATAGGATTGGTTTTTTTCCCCCTGAATCCCTAAGATTTTCTAAACAAACTATGTGAAAAAACTATAGGGAAAGGGGGCATCCTTGCTTTAATCCTGTATTTATTGGGAGAGCTTCTAGTGTTTGTTTACCCATTGCATATTCAGACTTTGTATCATATTACAGAAAGACCTTTCAGTGCCCATCTTTTGTAGGGTTTTTAGTACTTCAGCCTATCTTCAAGGACCCAAGGTAAGCATTAGACCACATGAAACATCAGAGAAAATAAGCAGATGACACGTCCCATAGAGCCCTTAATTTCAAATGGTCTATCCACAGTCCTCTTCCTCATGATGACATGTCATCTTGTCATGATACAGAGATGGCCCTAAGCAAAGGAAGAAGATAAACTCTAGTATGTCTTACCAAGAAGAAGAGCTTTCCAGCATGTGCCTAGTGATGGACCAAAAGTCTGCTGTCTAAGAATCAGACCAGCTAAGTTCATTACCAAGATAGCTACAAGGTGATGAATTTTTTGGCCACAGTAACTTCAAAAGACCATATACTGAGTTCAACAGGGGTTAAAATCTGCATCACTGCAAAGAGTAGCAACACTAACAAAATTATAGATTGCTGACACATTCTCAATTGTACGGAGACTTAGTACTGCAAATACAAAAGGCCTTTTAAAAGGATAACTAAAAATTCAATATTAGGGAAGAGTAAGATGAGACTGCTAAAACAATTTTTTAAGAAGAAACCCTGATGTGAACAAACTCTACAAGAAGTTCAGATTTTTAAAAAGCAGGGACTAAAAAAATGGAAGGATGGGCACAGAAAAGAACTTTAATAGATCAACACCAATTCATCGAGGGGTATCCAAAAGACTGGGGCCTATTTACAAAATGCACTTCTGACTTCTGCTTTAGTCTTTTCTGGTGGCTCCTGTGGAGGGAGGCATTTGAAAAGGCACTACTCCCATTAAAGGGTTTCAGACTGGCAAAGCGGAATCCTCACAGCAACCATGAATAGGTTAAATATTGAAGTGAAAAAAGAAAACAGGGGGAAAGATCCCAGACAAGGAGAATGACATGAATATACCAGGGCCTGTCTGGCTCAGGCAGAGGGATTATGTCACCAGTGGAAAGGGGAGGGGGGAAAAGATGGGGGGAGGTTTAATTTGCAAAGAGGATGCCAGACTGCAGGGGGACCCCTATACCAGGGAAATCATAGGTCCTATCTCTATCCCTAATCTAAATATAAATGAAAATCCGATCTTCACTATGCTTTTGTCCTCAAAAGCTACCCAAACTTTATTATAATACAGTTCATACAGTTTCATAATAAAATGTCAGTCAAAAACAATCTAAGAGAACCAGGTTATTTTTTTTTTAGAGCTGATATATTATTGTCAAGTCACAGACCTTGTTTAATAAACTGTCTAACCTTTAGGCTGGAACATAACAGACACAGGCATAAGGCCACTGAGGAATGTGAGCTCTACAGAATTTTCCCAAAGCAATCTGAAAAGTTTAACCTTCAGATAACAGTTCCATAATCAGTCGATTTTATTTTGCTTCTTTTCAATTCTGTTTGGCCCCTCTCGTGGATCATCCATTAATGGGCATTTTTTCCATACAGATACTATCAGCTTCTGAAACTGCCTCCTCCCACCTGAACAGATGAATGTACAGATATAAAGATGGCCAAGCCAAGCAAGGCCAGCATCTTGTAAAAATGATACAATAACTCAAATGTTATACTATTCCTTTCTCTTCTTTTTAAGGAAGAAAACTTGTCTTTTAAAATTTCTAGAGTTGTTCTATTTTAGAACCAGAGGCATTTTTTTTTCCTATAAATTTTAAGCCTTGGCTCTAATGTGGTTTTGCAGTGCTTCTAAATCTTAGCAGCAATAATGGTGCTGAAATAAATCTAGTTTGTCATTTCTGACACTTATCTAATCCTGCTTTACTCCCTGAAATCCCATACAAGAAGTTACCTGACATGGTAATCAGTTAAACAGAAGAAACTCTCTTGTCCCTCCTCCTTAGGATGTGGGCCCAGCTTCAATTTCACTAAGGCCTTAAGTCCAAGCATTAACCTATTAGCATTAATAACACACTCTGGAAATTTCACCAAACTGCCTTAATGGACTTACGTGGAAACTGACATTTCTTAGGACGGAGACACAGACAACCCGGGATTTCACTGGCAAAAGAAAATCCCCAATGTGGAAACTCCTTTTACCGTTGAGAAATTAAACCCAAACCAAATGCCTGTATTACAGTTTCCAAAGGTTAGTCCTCTGATCTCTTACTGAAGGTATATTATTTCTCTAAGAATTACTTACAACTCTAAAATCATCATGAAAAAAGTCAATGTGCAAAAACATTCTGATATTGCAAGGTTAACTTTTATCAGCATAACTATGAAGGCCCAAGACAATGATATCACAGAAAATGGCTGGTAAAGACTTCAGGGTTCCCAATGACCCCTCTATGTGACATTTCAAGATTGTCATTTGTCCATAAAAGTTTTCTCTTTCCAAAACTGCCTTTACTTGATTTTTTTGCATGGCAGAATCTCTCTTCTTCCTCTCTGTCTTAAAGAAACACTCCCTGGGACAAACAAAGAATGAGAAAACACAGGGGCTCAAGCCAGTTACAATCATTCAGCTCTAACCCTGACCAAGTATCTGCTTGAGTAGATGGCCAAAGTAGACAAAGCCAGAGGAGAAGCCTGTTGTGGGATGGGGATGGGGTTGGGGAAGGCAGCAAAGATGTATTCTATACAAGTAACTGATAGACTACACTGAATGGAAGAAGGGCCTGAAGACAAGAGCAGCCACAGGACACTTATGCAGATACCTAATCCCCTGTTCTTTCCAGGCATGGCAACCTCCCATCAGAAGGGTCTGAAGGGGGCTGAGTGTGGAGGGTAGGACGATTGAGAAAGAAAGTCCATTCTAGGTACTGGGAATGGCAGAGCCAAGACACACTATGGCAGTGGGCACTAAGAGAGCCACCCCACTTCCCTCAGGGTCCAGAAGGGTGTAGCCTGGGCACGCTTGTCCTAGGGAGGAGAACTGTCACCTTAGGGCAGTGCCCCATGGATTCTCTCCCAATGCAACTTGGGAAGAGCGTTCTTGGACCCCCAAATTCTACAATCTAGGCTTCTAGCTTGTTTCCGAGGTACTAGCCTCGGGCTTGCCTCTCTAATACCCCCAAATCTCAGTGCTCAGGCCTCGAGTCTTCTAGATAGAGAAGGGGAAGGTCCTGAGTATCACCAACCTCCTAGGGAAGAATCATAATAAAACCTCTTAGCAAGGGGCTAAAACCATGGGGAGCAAAAACCCTGGACTCTGCCCTTCTCTACTACCAAGAGTTATCTAGCCTGTGTTTGTCCAACGGGAAGACATAACAATCACAAATATGTTTCCCTTCTGAAGGAGCCTGAGCCCTCGGGGTAGTACCATCAAGCTGGATGCCGGTAGGGATGCAAAAGTGGAGATCATCCCTTCACCTGCTACAAAAGTGGAGGCAGGATACATTCGTTTCCCTTTCAAGGGGAAGCCAAGCCAGAAGGTGTGTGGGATGACAAGCTTTTGGGGGGCTTTGATGGACATTCCCCTTGGAGGATGTATGTGCACATGCTCATGCCTGACTGGGGATGAAATGGTCATGGTCTCTGGCCATTCCCTTCCTTGGGCCTAAGGCCTATAAAAAAGGCCTTAGAATCGGGGCTGGCCCCTCTGTCCTGGGGCAATTTCTCCCCTTTGGGAACAATGATGTTAAGAGCAGCTGACATCAGTGAAAGGAGACAGAGGGACAAAGTGAGGTCATATTTTAAAACGAGCTCTATCTTAAATGTACCCTGAAATTTCCCAAAGGCTACTCTGAGTGAGTGTAGACGAAACAAGCCAACATGATGTGGTTTAGGAAGACAGCCGATTCTAGATCCAGGCTGCAGAGCCCTGGGGTCTCAGGATCTGGTCATCTCTCATACAATGAATACTAGAGAGCCAGGCTCTAAACCAACATGGCCTGGCTTGGTTCCTGTCCTCCCTCAGACATGGCCTGGCTGTGTGACCCTGGAGAGATCCCCAAACTTCTCTGTGTTCCAGAGACTCCTCGAGGCCCACAAGGTGCAGAGGTGGTGCTGCCTGTCGGGGGGGGGGGGAGGAGATGGGGGGGTGCCAAGAGGCCATCGCCTCATTGCCCTACCTCAGTGAAGGGCCAAACTACAGTGTCCATCAGAAACGACTCCAGAACTCTAACCTACAAAAGTGGAGGCTAACCCATCCCTAAAGTTCAATCCATGGGCATCTCTCCACTATGAAAGACGAGGGATTTCTGGCTAGACTAGAAGCTTCACTATTTGGCCTGCCCCCGAAGCAACATGAGCCTTTCCAATAGACTCGTCCCTGAAATTCCTCTATTTGCTCTCTCCCAATTAGAGGGGGAGCTTCTGGGCAATCCAGCAGGGTCTGGTCTTTCTATCTGCATCCCCACCCAGAGCTTACCTCAATGCTTGGTCTGGAGGAAGCCCTTAAATGCTGCTTCTTTCACTCAGTATTCTAACTTGAATCTACATGAAGGGACAGATCTTTGGGATCCACCTACCCAAAAAGTTTCACACTTTCTCAAGACTCATGCTTAGGAGAAGTTGGGGCATTTCTGCACCTTCAGGATGGGTGCATTAAACATTCACCGCTCTAGTAAAGCCCAATCAGAATGCCCTTTGTTATTTACACTGTCATGGCCTTCCTCTTTCCTCCCTTTCTCAGCCCAACTCAGGAGGGAAAGCTGTCTAGCCCTGTCACCCCCACTCCCTCTTCTCCCACCCCTTCCCCAACCTCATCCCTGGACTAAAATGTCAGATGACCTTTTCTCAGTCCTCATCCATCTCAGCCCATGGGCTGTACCTCAGCTTGCTGACCACCCCCTCTCCTCCTGACCCTGGCCTTTCCTTGGTGCCTCCAGCTGCTCCCCAGGCTCCGAACTCTCTCTATCTGTCATGAATGTATGGCTCAGCTCTGGGAGAAGCCTTGCAGACCTCTCTACATTCAGCCCCAGACTCTCTGCTGTTCTGCAACACCAACTGCCCAGTGGGCACTGCAAACCAGGTGGCCTAGAGGCATCTCAAACTCAACATGCTGCAAACAGAACTTATCACCTCTCCCCATCCTGTTGGAAGCCATCCTCCATGTAGCTTCCAGATTAAGAGCAATTGGGAAAAGTTCAACAAAAACGGATAGAAATGCTGCCGGGCATAGAGAATGGGAGTATGTGCCTTTTCCACAGGGCCCCTTTGGTCCAGTTCTCCAGCCCTCTCAGACACCCCAGCCTTAGACACTAAATGTCTTTCCCCTCAATGCTCACAGCGAGGAGCCATAGACACAAGGGCAAGAGATCTGGAGTGAGATGCTCTAGGTTCCAATCCTGACGCTGGGGGACCCAAGCAAGTTGCTAAACCCCCCTGAGCCTATTTCCTCAAATTTAAAATGAAGGACTTTAAATTAGGCAGAGAAGGGAATCTTTATTCCAATGTTATAACAAGTTTCCACAAAAAGCACCTACTCTGATATTTTTATCATGACACAGAGGGCTCCCTGGCTTCTCCCCAGAAAGGTAGGAGAGTAGGTTCATAGGATCAGAGACTTTAAGTTGAAAGGAAGGAAATAAGCATTTCATAAGCATCTACTATGTGCCAAGCACTGGGCTAACTGCTTTATAAGATATCTGTTTGACTCTCACAAGAGCCTTGGGAGGCAGATGCCATCACATCCAACATCCTCGTGATTACAATGAGGTGAAAGTATTTGTCCAAGGCAAGATCTGAACCCCAGATCCACTGACAGATAGACCAAGTCCTAGTTGAGGACCAGCCTAGGTGGGTGTGGAGAGGCCTCATCCCAGAGGGGAAAGCCCCTGGCGATAGTCACTGCTGAGCAGAATTTGTTGACCCATGAAACTGATAGACACAAAACTGTCCTCGCCCCCATCCTGGCATATCTCTGCTAGGACTCCTTTGACTCCAACCAGGTCAGTGCTGGGACGGAAAGTTCTGAGAGTCACTAAGTTCTCTGATCCCACTCCCACTAACCTGTTCTCTAAACTTTAAAATAAGTTTAAAAAATAAAGGTGTTTTCTGATTCAGGAAGCCGCCCAGGGTCACTAAAAGCAAATGCCAACAGTTCCACTTCCTCCTACTCAGTTTTGGGAGTGGGTCATCCATTAGATGCAGTGTTTTGCCCAGGCCTCAATTGGCTTTCATCTAAATTTATATCACACAAAGTCTAGACCTGGCTGGACAAACTATTGCACGGGGGTCGAATCCAGCCCCTGCCCATCTTTGTACCTCCACAAACAAAGACCATTTTATGACTTTGGGGCATGAGACAACTTTATTTCCAAAAGGAAAAATCATTCCTCAGCTCACTCTGCTATCATCATCCACATTTTTCCTGTGTGGACAGTCAGGCCAAATTCTGAAGTCATTATGGATCTAATCTAGGAACATCTGGATGACCTCCCTACTGCTCCACAGCAGGGGTCGGCCCCTGCTTTCACCTTACTTGACAGGAGCAATCAAAGGGTCACTGAACAGTCATCTCTGAAGCTGGGGCTTTTCTGGAGACCCCTCTTCCGCACGCCAGCATTCTTCCAGTGGGGAGATACAGTTTCAAATCTTATAATACCGTGAACTTTGGAAAAACCCAAACCACAAGTGGCCTCGAGAACAGAGAGGCTCTCTAGCCATGGATGACAGACTCTTATTGGTGGATAACTGACACCACAAATATCAAACATCCGTCATGTGCTAAGAGGAGAATACACAACGGATACACAGACCCCACGGAATGCTCAGAGACCAACCAGCAAGCGTCTGGCAGGCCAGGAGGACCCTGGTGTAGGGTTCAGGAAACATGGCCAGAGGAGGCAGAGACAGGGAAGACTGCCCATCCACACTGGCCCCTCACACCAAACGTCTACATCCCTGAGGTCACGAGTTTGATTTACATTCTTTGTCTAACAACCAAGTGTCCACTACTGGCAAGAATGGACAATGGAGATATTTAAAGCAACCAAGAGGCCTCTGGGAATCAATGAGATGGTAGGTCAATCCTCCCAGTGATCAACAAGACTACTCAAGCACAATTCATCCCACTCCCACAATACTCAGAGGCCAAGACAATTTTCCTCACAAAAGCCCTGCGACTTAGGTTAGGAAAGAAGAATCATATTTCCATTTTACAGACAGGGAAACTAAAGTGCTTGAGGTCACCCAGCTGCAGCTCAAACCCAGGGTGGTCCTCAAGAGGTCAGTCCAATATTATTTCTAATCTAACTCTCAGCATCCATGTCATGGATGGCAGAGACCTTTTGGAATTTTAAGAAGCCTCTCAGAACAAATGAATTCGAGCCAGCCTTGGAACTTCTCTTGTCCCTCTGTCTAGAATGAAGTAGGAAGAATTCGTTGCTCTTTTTCCCATTATAAGGATCCCCAGAGAAATTTCCAGCAGTCACACACCAAGCGGGCTCCTGGGTCTGCTGCTACCTTAAGCGTGGTTTTGTGAGGGGTCTTTCTAGACTCTTCCCATCGTGCCCTCAAGCATTCTGGAATACAGACCCCTAGAGATCCCGTCAAAAATCAAGATGAAGTGAGCCTGTGATGACAGGTTCTGGAGGACTCCCCATAGGTTGGGCATCAGGGCTCCCCTCTCCAAGTGCTCACCAACCACACCAGACCTTTCCTGATACATTCTACAACCCTGCCAGGAATTTGAGTCAAAATCACCAGCAGTTCCTGCGCTCAATTTCTGATCTTAAAAAGTGAATGGCATCCCAAAAGAATTCACTCGGGTCAGGAGCCAGCCCGTTTAGGAAGAGGACAAGATCCAGTTCAGAGCTCCAAAGGATCTAGAGAACAGACAATCCAACACTACTTTACAGATGAGGAAACCGAGGCCTGCCACGGTTGGGTAACTCACCTCGGATCCCATCGGCGGCAGCCCACGCCGAGGAAGGCTGTGATTTCACAAACGAAAGTAAAACCTGGCCACTGTTTAGATAAGAGAAGGCACTGCACAGGTTATAGCCTGCCCCCTCCCCGGAGAAAGGTCCCTCTTCTTGCAGGTGCTAATCCATAGCTGTCTGACGATGACGATGACGCAGGCTGCTAAGACAATAATGGCCCTCGCTACCAACAATCCCAGGACCTGCCACTCAGCAGACCAGGGATTCCAACGGTCACAGCTGGGAACTCCCAGAGGAGGAAGCTCCCTCCTCCAGAAGGGCTTAGAGCCATGGAGCAAGCCCTGCCTGGAGACCTAAGAGGTCAAGGGCCTCTCGCCCAGTCACTCAGAGGCCAGAGCCAAAGCCCAGCAAGCCGGACTCGGGCACCCTTCCTAGCGACCGTGTCCAACACCTTTAGACCTGAAGCTTAAACCCCAGAACTCGCCTTTAGGTTCAACACACCACCTTCCAGCAACAGTCCTGGGAGGAGCTGTCACAAACCTTCTCTCCATTTTACAGCGATGGAAAACTAAGGCCCGTCCAAGAGAAGAGGGCAGGCTTGTTGGCCATGGGGTAGCGAGGCTCCCTCACGCCAGATCCTCTAGGACACTTCCTGTTCCTAGGCTAAATAAATACGCCTATACATTGGTAAGGACCCGAGGCCTGAGAGTTTTCTTTTCAGAATGTCTTGGCGAAACTTCTTCCCACTGGAGGACAACCAAAACACTAAGAGAAAGCGGCCCGCTGAAAAGTCTTTACATGCCCTCACCTGT
This sequence comes from Gracilinanus agilis, assembly GCF_016433145.1. NCBI lineage: Eukaryota > Metazoa > Chordata > Mammalia > Didelphimorphia > Didelphidae > Gracilinanus > Gracilinanus agilis. Next base: position 21,207,806 of record NC_058134.1, on the reverse strand, counting down.
TTCTAATTCCTAAAATACTAAAACAAGACAATAATTCAAATAAGAACACTTTTTTTGGCTTTGGGCTGTTTCATGAGCTCTTGGGCTCTTGCATGGAAGACATCCTGCCTCTACTGTCCCATCGAGTGCCCCAGAATGGTGGGCACTCAACCAAGCTGCCAATGAAGAACCCCTTTTCCCATTTACTTTCACTTTTCTTTTTCTTTGTTTGGGGAAACACCTGCAATACATCCTCCTGGAGGGGAAGATTTCTGGAAACTGGGGACAAAAAGGCATTGCCATTGGGAAGCCTCAGAAGGCAGCCCTGCATCTCTGGCCTGGAAAAAGAGGCATCGGATCATGGAGGAGAACAGGCGTGGGACTGGGAATTCCAGGATTAGACTCCAGCAGAGGAGGCTTGCTGGAGCAATCACTCAGAATGGCTGGGTTCGAGTCACTAACTTGTAAAGGCTGGGCCCTACGGTCATTTCCACAAGTAAAGCCCAGGTCATTTGGGCAGGGAAAAGGCCCAAAGGCTGAGAAAGCCTGCAGGCTTTGGCCCTGGTCTTGGGGTCTGTCCCTCACAAGCAGCCACGTGCAGTGCACCCCTGGGGATGGCTCTGCTTTCTGGTGCTCATCTCTGGCCCCTGGCCCTGCTTCTCACTGGGGCAATGTGGCCCCTGGCCTGGAGGTGCTCCTTGAAATCTCTGGGCAAAAGGTCAAGTGCAGGAATTTAGGGTCGCCCCACAATATCCGCCCCCCAGCCCTGGGCAGGCTACCTGCTCCACCCTCCCCATCTGGCTGCCCACAGGTAAGCAGGGAGGGCTGGAGGGACCTGCCAGGTAAAGGAAGGGCCCAAGAAACTCTGCCCTAATAAAGTTTGCGAGCTGAGGAAGTTTAAATCACTTCTTTCATTCCCCAGCATTTGCCGAATTTACTTTTTAAAAAAACCACAGCCTCCTGACTTCAGGGGGGTGGGGGGTGGGGGGGTCCTCACTGCTGCCTGGAGCTGCCCAGGGGCAGGAGAGGGCTCTGGGGGAGGAGGGGGGCTCAAGGGAACAGGTGAGGCTCCAGCCTCCAGCCACCAGCCCAGCCATCCCTCAGCCCACATGGAGCCCAAAGGGAGCCCAACGGGTCCTTCCCAGCTACCTCAGCCCGGATGGGCTGGCCTTTCTCTGCCAGGGGGACCACCACCTCTCTGGAGGGGAAAACCCCCGAGGCTGCCTGAGCTCCCGGACAAGGGGGGCCGGCCTGGCTGGCCAATGAGCCAGGGGGCAGCACAGCCCCGGAGGGAGCCACAGCTGCAGCGCAGTGCTGTCCCCCTGGGGCCCGTACCAAAGCCCGCTGGGGAGGAGGATGGGAGGCAGGAGGGCTGGATACCGCAATTCCGCCGCACACTCCGGTCTGAACCTGGGCAGAGGAAGGGGGGGGGGGAGCAGCCCACAAGGGCACCGCATCCTGGGCATCCCCTACCCCAGGGCTGGGCTGGGCAGGGCTGCTGGGGGAGGGGGGCCAGAGGCTCAGGGACCGCAAGGGAGGCGGCCTCGGAGCAGGTGACCCTGGCTCAGAAGATATCCTGAGGAGTGGGGGGCCTGCAAGGGACGGGGGAGCCTTGGAGGTCACTCAGGCCCAGGAAATGGGGGGCCTAGAAGGGAACTCTGTGGAAAGGGGGGTGCAGGACACCCCAGAGCAGGGCCCTGGGGATTGGGGGGGACAGGTCAGTCCTGGGTGGGGGGAGGGTGCAGAGCACCCTGGGGCAGGGGGATGTGGGAAGGACAGATCAGTCCTGGGAGGGGAGCACAGGTTCCCCACCCCCAAAGTGAATGTAAGTACTGAGAAGGGAGATGCAAGTCACTGGGGGGTTCGGGGAAAAGGTCATTACTGGGGGGTGGGTGCAGGTCACTGGAGGGTTTGGGGTACAGTTCAGCCTGGAGTGAGAGTGAAGGCTATTGGGGTTTGGGGTTCAGGCCAATCCTAGGAGGGGTGCAGGTCCACTGGTTTTGGGGGGAGGGCCAGCACCAGGAGGGGGTGCAGGTCACTGGGGCTGGGGGGGAGCACATTAGCCCCAGGAAGGAGTGCAGGCCTGTCCGGGGAGAGGGGTGCAGGTCCCTAGTTATGGGAGTCAGTCCAGCCCTAGGAGGGGGTACAGGTCACTGGGGTCTAGGGGACAGGTTAGCCCCCCGAAGGGGTATAGGTCACTGGGGTTTGGAGGTACAGGTCACTGGTTTTGGGGATCAGGCCAGCCCCAGGAAGGGAGTGCAGGTCCCTGAGTTTTGGGGATCAAGCCAGCCCCAGGAGAGGTGAAGTTCCCAGATTTCAGGGATCAGGCCAGTCCCCGGAGGGGGTGCAGGTCCCTGGGTTGGGGGTGGGGGGGTGCAGGTCCCTGATTTTGCGATGCAAGTCCCCAGGCTTCAGGGGTCAGGTCAGTCCTGGGAGGTGGTTTGCGGGTCACTGGTTTGGGGGGTGGGGGTTGGCAGGTTAGCCCTGGGAGAAGTGTGTAGGTCCCCAGGTTTCAGAGGTCAGGCCAGTCCTAGGAGGGGGGTGGGGTGTAGGTCTCTGGTTCGGGAGTATAGGTCCTCGGGTCTCGGGGACCAGGCCAGCCCCGGGCCGTCCCTCCCAGGCAGCGGGCCC
>NC_058134.1:21184455-21201185 GCF_016433145.1 Gracilinanus agilis | reverse complement strand
GAGGAAAGAGAAAAAAAGAGGGGGAGGGGGAGGGGAGGAGAGGGGAAGGAGGCAGAGGGTGGGGTTCCGAAGGGATAGGGGGAGATGCAGGAGGGAAGGGAGGGGGGCAGGGAACAGAGGGGTGATCGGCTCCGTGGGGGGGCTGGATCACCCTCACCCCCCCGCCCGAGAAGGAGAAGGAGAAAGCTGAGGAGAGGGTGGTGGCTAGAGAAGGGAGCCGGGGCTTCCCCCGACCCCCCACCCCAGTTAAACAAATGCGTTTCCAGAGAGTCTCCTTTCCTCCCTCGATGAAAACCTACCCCGGAGCGGCCTCTCCACCCTCGGCCCATAGAGAGAAAAAAGGACCGTTTCTTCCTCTTTATTCTCTTTATTCTCGGTTTGGAGAGCGTCCCTTTCTGTTAGATTTTGTTCCGAGCAAATAAGAAGAAACGCTGGCAGTCTAGGAAGGCCTGCGTGCCGCCCTTCTAACCGGCAGGAGGAGAAACAGATCCCACCTGGGATGGCCACTTAGGAAAGCACAGGAAAAGTCGAGGGGGTCTCGGCTGGGGACCTTAAAGGAACTTGAAGTCGGGGAGTCTAGAACGTTCAGCCTAGGCCTTGGCAGCAGAAGCCTCGACCCGCTGGGTCACCTCTCAGACTTGGCTTGAGTCGGCGCTTGTCAGTGGGGGCCATCCCGGGCTTTGGTCCTCAGGGCCGGCAGTGCCGTCGCCAAGATTGTAGACATAGCTGGCAGGACATTCAGCAAAGATTTCTATGCATGAGCTTTACAAGGGCCATGAGGAAGGAGGTCAACCACACTGGGCATCGGATTTCTCCAACACCCTCTCAGTCTCCCCACCCCCAAAGTCTAGGACACCTACTTAGCCACTCTAGAGCTTAGATAAGAGTCCGGCCTGAGAAATCGGAGCAGCCCCGGCCCCGGTTTCTTTTTCTTTATTGCCCCTCCTGGGCGGATTGCTTATCTTCTAGACTAGGACTTGCCATTTGTCTTGGGTGGGCAGTATCCATTCATTTACTCCGTCAATAAACATATCTTAGATAATAAGGCTGAGGCACTTTGAGCTGGGCAGGTGAAAAGGAAGAAGAGAGCACCCCGGATGGCATTTAGGAAATAATACTGAGTTTTCAAGGCTCTCAGGGTATTTTCCTGATACAAAGACCTAACTTTTAGGGGACAACTGGGTTGCTCAGTGGATTGAAAGCCAGATCTGGAGGCAAGAGGTCCTGGATTCAAATCTGACCTCAGACACTCCCTAGCAGTCACTTAACCCCCATTGCCTAGCCCTTACCACTCTTCTGTCTTGGAACCAATTTGCAGTACTGATTCTAAGGTGGAAAGTAAGGGATTAAAAAAATAAATACAAAGACTCAGCTTTTTAGAACACCCATATTTCTGACAGCTGTATGACTGGGAGCAGCTCCAAACCCAAGGGATCAAAATAGAGCAATAAGGTGGGAGGGAATCAGGTAGGTGATGGATCCCCTGTTATCCCAGTGCATAAAAGATCCATCTGGACTATAAGGACCATCATAGAGCCTAGTGCCTGAGACTTAAGAAATGCTGGTTTGTTGATCTGATGAAGGAAAGGTTCCTGCAGACGGGTGAAAGCAGCACCCACTATGTGCTTTGCTTGATGTTGGCTATTTTAACAGAAAAAGATGAGTCCACAGAAAGACAACAGATAAGCAAATCCAAAAAAGGCCCAAAAAAGTGGGGGAGAGTATGGACTGGAGGGACCCCTCTCACCCCCCACATCTCCCCAGGGCGTTAGTAGGAACAAAGATCAGGAAAGGCCTGTGTAGGAGGTAGCAGAACTTGGGAGGAAACTAGGGATTCTAAGAGGCTGAGATAAGGAGAGAGAACATTGTGCTGGGGGCCACCCTGAGAAAAGACGCCCCAGGCAGGAAATAGAAAAGCACATACTGGGAGAATTCACTAAGCCAGTTGGAATGGAGCTGAGGCATTGGCAGGGAATCAATGTTGTTGCTTGTTGTTTTGTTCAGGGGGGCAGTGTATGTGGAAGGTGAGGGGGGTGGGTAATGGTATTTACATCAAGATATATAAATAAAAGGCAACAATAAAACTTTTTTTTTTTTAAGTTATGACCCCACATGTATGGGATTGGGCAAGGAAGTGGTGTGGTCAGGTAGCAAAAGCAGAGACCAAAAGGAGCCATGCTAGGTAGCATGCTTGATCTTTGAGGCCAGAACCCAGGAAACGTTACAAATCTGGAGTCTCCACCATGTTGAGTACATTCTCTAGGGCAGACTTATGGAGGAGATAGATAAGAATCAACTAGGAGTAGACAGTATAGAGCAGTGGTTCCCAAACTTTTTTGGCCTCCCGCCCCCTTTCCAGAAAAAATATTACTTGGCCCCCTGGAAATTAATTTTTTTTTAATTTTAATAGCAATTAATAGGCAAGACAAATGCACCTGTGGCCATCACCGCCTCCCTTAGCTCGCTGCAGCACCCACCAGGGGGCGGTGGCACCCACTTTGGGAATCACTGGTATAGATGGACACTGGGGTAAAGTAGAAAGAACTCTAGCCATGGAATCATAGGACCTGAGTTCAAATCTTGCTTCCGACCCTTAAAATCAGTGTTAAACATTCCCTGTGTGGCTTTGGGCAAGTCTCTTTGCTTCTCTTACCTGTAAAGTGAGAAGTTCTGACTAAATGGCCTCTGAGGTGCCTTTGGGCTCTTGAGCTAAGGTCCCAGGGTTGTGTCTGGCCTTTCAAGGTCCTCCTAGAGATGAGATCACCAGCACCACAAATAGCCATTGGCCGTCCTGTTTGTTAATGTCCGAGGACATCCATCAGCATCTATAAATCCACAGGCCTTTCCTGGGCCCCAGCTTGGGGAGGGGCAGGGATGATGAAGACATAGGGTGGCTAGCTGGAAGGCTGGGCTCATGCATCACCCTTTGAATCTGGGGGTTAGAGCACACAGCCTTCTATTAAAGAGAGACTCAGTATCACCTTGGGCATGCCTGGAGGCATTTGAGGCAACACAGTCAAGACTGAGTTGGTCCTGTGCCTGGCCCTCTGTACTGCAGTGCTGGACTCATGCCACGCCGCTGATTCAAGGGAGCTGAAGCCCTAGCCCTGGTACCACTCTTAATGGGAAGTCATCAAAGGAATCCTCCCAGCCTGGAAATTCAAATGCTGACACTCTCAGCATTAATGAGGAAGAACTCCTAACTTTGTTCCAGGAGTCAGGCAGCTCTCTGTTGCTAGACAGCTCAAAAAGACATCATCTTCTCCCCCACTCAGGGGAAGGATCACTGCAGGGGTTCCCCTCCGGCTAACTGGGAGGGGAAAATATGGCCCTAATAATGTCCCAAGGGAATCCCTGCCCAGCTCTCCTTGACCTTCAGGGACAAAGCTATAGTCTTTGAATGAGAAAGTTAACTTTAACCAAGGAAAAGATGGCGGCAGAACCCAACATTCTCTTAAAGAAAGTAGACCAAGAAACCTCAGAGATAGGATGATATCTCTGCGGTAGAATGAAAGTTCTTAATAAATGAAAGCCATCAAGGGGATATGGATGACCTTAGAGAAGCATAGAAAACCAGTTTAGGCTAACAAAAAAAAAGTTTCTCTATGCTCTCTCTCCTCACAACAGGGGAAATAGACTCACTGCTCATGGGGCAACTCCTTTATCCATCCCCAGCATTTCTTTATGTAAAAGGCCACTGGCTGCAATGAGCCCCATTTACTGTTCCACTCCATAAATGTAGTAATAGAATTGATTTCTGCCTAGGTAATATTTAAAATATTTAAAAATATTTGATAACAGATTCATGTATTAAATCAAACTCAAGTTTGATTTAAACCAAGACATTCTTTAATTAATGAAGAACTTCCATTGGACTGGGGTGGGGGTGAGGGCATTCTTTAAGACCAAAATCAGTTCCTTTTATGGAATTTTAAGAAGCTTTAATTAGATATATAGCATTAAGCAAAATGACAAGATGGAACATGCAGGCCCATTTATTGGGAATAAATCAGGAGATCATAAAATACAATCAAGATATAAAATGTAACCAGGTCCGTGGAAGATTTATAGCATAGTAGGTAGGGCAATGGGATTTGGAATCTAAAAGACTTGAGTTCAAATCCTACCTTAGATACCATAGCATGAGATAGAAGTCCTATATAATGCTGGGTAAGCCTGAATGAGTCATTTCTCTTTGGCTCACTTTTCTCAGCTGTAAAGTGGAGATGATAATAGCACCTATGTCCCAGGATTGTTGTGGAGATCAGATGAGAGAATCTGTAAAGTGCCTTAAAGCTAACTGTGGCTTATTGCTGTAGCATTCTTCAAGGAATGAGTATGCTCAGAAATAGGATGGGAAGTCATCTAGGACAGCGCCTGTCCTATTGTCTGATGTTGTGATTTCCCTTTTAATCAATTCCCAATTAATCAATAATAAAATTCAAAATAAAAATAAAAACAATCAACAAGAAAAACATTTAATCAATTAGAATCATAGAAAAATGGAATCTTTTTCTGAGCTCCTTATCTCAATTGAACAAAACTAAAATGATCATTGGAACTACGCTCCGGGTTTGGAGAATACACCTTTAATCTGCTCTTAGCCCAGAGCCTGGCACATTGTAGGCACCTGATAAGTGCTTGTTGACTTGGGACCACTCCCTGCTCCATATTTAGGGGCTCAACTCTTTAACTAGAGACTCCCGGGTACCTACTTGAGGAATATAAATTTCCTTGATTTTAATTCAACAGATTCATTACTAAGCTCCTACTATGTAGAAGGTACTTTTCTTTCCTCTCACCTAGGAACCATAGATGTAGAGCTGGTATAGATAGACTTTAGAGACCTTAATTTTACAGAAGGTGAAATGAAGGGAAGGCACTTTATTAAGTGCCTACTATGTGCCAGGCACTGTGCTTTACAAATATTATCTTATTTGATCATCACAACTCTGGGAAGTAGGTACTGTTATTATTCCCATTTTAGAGTTAAGAAAATGGAGGCAGAGAGAGATGAAGTGACTTGCCCAGGGTCACAGAGCTAGTAAATATCTGAGAAGATCTATCCACTGGACCACTTGGCTGCCTCTTTGCCAAGCCCAAGAGAGGTTAAGTGACTTATGCAAAGCCACATGGATAAGTTTAGAAGTGGAATTCAAACCCAAGATCTCAGCCTACTTTGAATGCACACCAGTGAACTTTATATTGTATCACCTGGCTGAAGAAACACAGAAAGAGAATGAAAACCGTTCAACTGAGAGCTGAGGATTTCTCATTGTGGCGCCTATTTTATTTTAGAAGAGGTCAAGCCGACAAGCTTGATAAATGTTTGCAGACTAACTGATAGTGTTTAAGCACCTCCTGTGTTGCAAGTATGCCAAGGCTACAAAGAAAATAAAAAACAAGCCTCACCGTCAAAGACTTCACATTCGAATGGGGGGAAACAACAGCCAAGTAACTTTGTATATAGACAGGATAGATTGGAAACAATAGACTGATATAATATAATATAATATAATATAATATAAATAAACAATAGGCATTCCCCTTAAGGAGGATCAGGCAAGGCTTCATAAAGAAGCTGGAATTTTAGCAGACTGTTGAAGGAATTCAGGAAAGTCGGGAGATGGATGTGAGGAGCGAAAGCATTCCTGGCATGGGCGACAGCCAGGGAAAATGCCCAGAGTTGGGAGTTAGAGTATCCTGTTTGAGGAGCAACAAGACCACCAGTGTCACTGGAGCCAAGAGTTCTTGATAAGGAGAGAGGAAGAAGAGGACTGCCAAGGTAGGAGAGCACCAGGTTGTAGGGCCTTAAAAGCTAAATGGAAGATTTTGTCATTGATCCTAGAGGTAATAGGGAGCCACTGGAGTTTATTGAATAGAAGGGAGGGCAACCTCAGACCCAGTAGAGGAGGCAATATAAATATAAATATATATATATATATACATACATATGCACACATAATGCAAATATGTATATATATATACACATACAATATAAATATATTTATTTTCTCCCCTGAAAGAATATAAACTCCTTGAGAGAAGAAATTGTTTCTCTTATTTCTTTCTACTCCCCCAGTGTCTAACAAAGTGCTTGATACATAGTAGTACTTAAATTAATACTTGAAATAAGGCAGCTAAGGGCCCTAATGAATAGAGCACTGGACCAGGAGTCAGGAAGACGAATTCAAATGTAATCTTAGACACTTACTCGCTATATCACCCTGGGAAAGTCTCTTATCTTTTGTCTGCCTCAGTTTCCACATTTATAAAATGGGGGTGACAATAGTGCCAACTGCCCAGGGTTGATGTGAACATCAAATGAGATGGTATTTGTGAGTGCTTTGACTGATTAAATCCAAAACTAGATGGATAAGAAAATGTCCATTTTCCTTTCCCAGAAAATGATAACATTGAATCCAATGGACAGTGCATTGAGCTAACCCATTAGTACTTATACCCTGGACTAGCATCGCAAATGGCCAATGAACAGGGCATGTAACTGAATGGGAGGGAGAGAGTGGACCAGATTGCACTGGGAAATTGTTCCATGCATTCAAGCATCACCAACTAGTCCTGGAGCTGTTGGAAAACTTCAAATACCTTCGTATCTGAAGAGGTAAGATTTTGGGGAGGCTTATGTGGATCTAAGTCTTCTGCACTGGGATTCCAGTGATGGCCAATGCGGAAGAAGTAGTGTGAGAAAAACACTGAGGAAATGTTCTGCTGGAGAAGGAAGTGGGCAGGTCACATGGGAGAACAGATGGACAATCTGAGTGCTCAAGGAGGAAGTCCTCCCGCGAAGCCTCTCTGCGCTTGGGAGAGAATAAAGGAAAGAGACAGCTCTGATGTCTCTCCGTGGAGAAAGGAACATCTATGGAAGAAAACCCCAGGCCTTCCGGGGCAATAGGTTCTTGCCTTTTAAAGGAGAGGATGGAGATCTCCTTCCCCATCCCTTCACCCCCTCAATGGCCATAGCTACTTAGAGCAGAGCTACTCACAGAGTGGGAAACCCCATACCCGACAGGGAGGAAGCCAAGGAGCCAAGGACAGAAATATCTTCAAGAAGTACAAACCCTAGGAAGGGATAGGAGAGCCAGGTCTGGCCACAGGGAATTGAGCTGTGGAGAGGAAAAGGCCCAGCTGAATGACCTGTCCAGGAGAGACCCTGGGCACAGGGAGAACAACATGAGGAAATGACAAGAAGGGAAAAGACATCAGAGAAGCTCAGTGCCTGGCCCACATGTGGGCAGGGAAAGAAAAGACAAATACAAACATTTGTATAGAGCCTACTCCATGCCTGGCACTGTGCTAAGTGCTTTATGAATATTATCTCATTTGTTCTTCACAACAACCTTGTGAGGTAGGTACTGTTATAATCTCCATTTTACAGCTGAGGAAACTGAGGCACACAGAGGTTAAATGGCTTGTCCAGGGTCACACAACTGGTATCTGGGTTAGATATGAACTCAGGTCTTCTAGACTCATGACCCAGAGCTCTATCCTCTGCACCACTTTCCTGCCCTCTGCGTTCCTCTACTAGTATGCTCTATATGTATGCCCACTCTCATATAATTGTAGGACAATACACTCCAGGTTCATGGCTGTGGGGAGGAGTGGGAAGGAAGAGACAGGAAATGTTGTTACTAATATTCTCACAGTACCACCTCAGCAAAAAACCTTTGCTTTGAGCTAATTGTAACTACTAATTGTAACTAATAAAGCTACAGTAAAAACACTAGTGGGGGCTCACAAACTATCAATTTAAAAGTGTGCTCACTTCTAAAGTATCTGTGCAAGTATCTTGAAGTACCTTGAATTTGAGGGCAGTAACCTATCTATAAATGGGGTGGCCAAGATGGGATGCTAGAAACTTGTTTACCAATGGATACATATATGTATATGCACACACAATACACATGCACATATAAAGCACATATAAATTATACACACATGCATAGATAGATAGATGGATAGACAGATAGACAGATAGATAGAAAGATAGATAGATGGATAGATAGATAGATAGATAGATAGATAGATAGATAGATAGATAGATAGATAGATAGATAGATAGATAGAAGATAGTAGATAGTAGATAGTAGATAGTAGGATATAGATAGAAAGAAAGATAGTAGATGGATAGATGGATAGATAGATAGATAGATAGATAGATAGATAGATAGATAGATAGATAGATAGATAGAAGATAGTAGATAGTAGATAGTAGATAGTAGGATATAGATAGAAAGAAAGATAGTAGATGGATAGATGGATAGATAGATAGATAGATAGATAGATAGATAGATAGATAGATAGATAGTAGATAGCAGGATATAGATAGATAGAAAGAAAGATAGAAAGATAGAGACAGACAGACAGACAATTAAGCACAAAGAACTAGGGGGACCAATAAAGGCTTCTTGTAGTAGATTTTTCACCTTGAGAACGAGCACAAAACATGCCCTAATTTCATTTGGGAGGAAGGAGTGCAGTAGAAAAGATGTTGGCACACATACAGCAACAGACACTTCACATAGACATGACCATGGGCAAGTCATTTAACCCCTATCTCAGTTTCTTCAACTGTAAAATGGGGATAACAATTGTACCGACCTCACATGGTTGTGAGGATCACATGAGGTTATATCTGTAAAACACTTGGCATGGTACCTTGCACATAGCAGATGTTTAACAAATGCTTGTTGACAAATGCTCCTGGGTCTGTCTGCATCACTGCAGTCTGCATCAGTTCATGGGAGCCTTCCCAGATTTCTCTAAAAGTGTCTCTTTCATAATCATCTATTATATTACTATATTATAATTTGTTCAAACACCTCAACAAATGTTTTGTTGGATAAAATTGAATTGGAGGCAGAAAAGAAGCATTGTATGATGTAATATATATATAACTGATGGAAGGTAAAAATGAAACTTGGGACTAATGTCCACAAAAGCAGAAAAGCTATTAATACATTTAATTCAAGTGTCATTTTTAGTTCTTTTGGAAAGGATATTTCCTAGGATAAATGGAGACAATGTGATAGAGTGGAAAGAAATGTGTTCTTGGGAATCAGAAAACCCTGATACTCGTTACATTCTTTGTAAAAATGAGGGGATTCTATGAGCCTTCTCCTATACAATTTTTGTATTTGGAGTCAGGAAGCCCTGGGTTCAAATTCTACCTCATATTCTTACTGACAGCATGACCTTGGGCAAGTCAGTTAACCACTTCTTTGGCCCTTATGTTTCATTATCTGTAAAATTATGGGAGTTGGACCAAATGACCTTTGAGGTCAATTCCCACTTTAAGTCTATGATTCAATGACTACAGTGCCTTCCTTTTGGGGAGACATACATCCATTGCTTTCCTCCTATAACCAAACAATATAATAGTAAGTTTAAGTAGGTTAAAAAAATCTTTAACAGAGCATCATTAATGAGTTTTGCTGATGAGTGTGTTGCCATGAGAAAAAAACAGAAGACCTGCAGACACCTTTGGCTGTTAGTTTATCGAGAACACCCACAAATTTCTCTTTACAAAAAGTGCCAAAAAGAAGGAGAAAAAAAACCCGACCTTCAAATAGCTGAATTTTATGCAAAATATACTTGGGACTTTCTAAATTAAATATAAATAAGCCACAGAAAGAGACTCAAGATTGCAAGTAAACTTCTCTACAGAGAAGATACTTGTGATAATCACCTTCTGGTCTCATGTGACAATGCAACTTTACAAATACTTTTAGTATTTCAATGAATCATACAATAATATGGTAGATCTCGGGGTTGGGGTGGTGGACATCAAAGGCCATCTAGCTTACCCTTATTCTGTAGGTGACAAAATTGAAGGCTAGGCAGGTCAAATGACTTCAAGGTCATATAGTATCAGAGGTGGAATTTGAACTCGGCTCCTCTGACTTGAGTCACTGACCTTCCTCTCATTTGTGGAGTTACACCCTCCACTGATGTGGTAAGGACCTCAACCCTTTCGTGCCTTTTTATCATGAGTGATTCTAGGCCATATTCTTATATAAATTTGCTATGATGAATCAACCAATGTGTTAATGACATGTGCAGCACACAGGCTGTCCTCCTATATTTTCTTTTTCTATGTGACCAGCCTTCTTCATTTTCTTTTTCTTTTTTTTTAACCTTTCCCTTCCATCTTGGAGTCAATACTGTGTATTGGCTCCAAGGCAGAAGAGTGGTAAGGGCTAGGCAACAGGGGTTAAGTGACTTGCCCAGAGTCACACAGCTAGGAAGTGTCTGAGGCCAGATTTGAACCCAGGACCTCCTCTAGGCCTGGCTCTCAATCCACTGAGCTACCCAGCTGTCTCCCCTTCCTCACTTTCTGATCATAAACTCCCTCAGTGTTCTCCACAACAATGCTTGCATGTATATCATCACTGGGAAAATGCTACACAATGTTTGCACTCACCAATGACATCTCCATCTCCTTTATGGAGCTCCTTAACCATCAATTTCTCATATATCCTAGTATTCTATGATTGCCCATACTGCATCATTGGGAGAATGTTTGTGTTAAAAATTGATCTTTTGTGCTGAGAGACATGTTGGAATCATTGAAAACAAGGACTTGTTCTCTTCCTCCTATTCAATTCTGAACTAGATTTGTTGTCCATCTGACATGCCAATCTCAGATCTAGGGGCTGATGGACTAACCCAATTAATCGGTCATCTGACTGCATGCTATGATTTGGGAAACACTCCTTTTTTTGGACATTTAATTTTTCTTATAAGGATGGAGGACTTGGGTTCAAATCTTGCCCATTACTTACTACCTGTTTGGCATTAGGCAAATCACTTCATCTTTCTGGTTCTTGCTTCTGCAAGATTAGGGTATTGGACTAGATCATTTCTGAATGCCCTTCTAGCTCTAGACCCATGTGGTTTTGAGCCATTAGTAGGCCAAACACATTTGAATAATCATATATGTCCTTGCTGATATTGTGCCCCATAATATCTTGGGAGTTGACCCAATCTGTCAATTACTACTGGTAAGCCACAGTACCAATGAAATTTAGGTTCTATGCAGGATTCTCTCCATGACAGTAACAAATACCTTGAGGGAGTATATGCTGCCCAGCTTTATGCTTCCTTCAATGGTAATTGAACCGAAGACAATCTCCATGGCTTCCTTTGTCAAGGAATTTTGTATGAACTTTTTTAGATAAATGAGACCCCTTGTTGAATGAGAGCTTTCAAGACTGAGTTTTTGTTCTACTGATTCAAATGCTTTTTCCTCCTTCCTTCCTTCCTTCTTTCCTTCCTTCCTTCCTTCCTTCCTTCCATTCATTCATTCATTCATTCATTTTCTTTGTTTGTTTCAATATAATAGGCATGCAACAAATAGTAAGAGCTTAAGAAATGCTTGTTGGATTTTATTTGGACCCATAGGTGTAGAGGTGTCGACAGGTGGAAGAGCGTGGGTACAACATTAATAGTGGCTGACATTGGAGTATCTAGAAATCTTCATTAAAAATTCTGGGAGTTTAGGGATTTTGGGGGCAGCAAACAAGACTTTTTGAATACTTCAAGATCTGCGGTGTCATCAGAATAGGCACTTCTTGAACTGACAGAGGACCTAATCCTTCTATGCTATAGAAGAAGGTCTTGGAGGGGTGCTTTCTCTGAAAATTTTGCACCCTGTAGTCAATCTGGGGATGAGCTGTTCTGATCTGCTAAGACTGGCTCTTTGATAGAGCCCAACCTCAAGGTTTCTCTTGCTCTTGAAGAACTTGCCAGAGCCTGCTGGCATAGCCTCCCAGAAGCCAAGGGCATCTCTAAACTATGATGGGAAATACATCTTAATGAAAGATCCACAAAAATAAAAAATGTGAATATGAAAGGGGGGAGGAGGAAACCATGTAATTCTACCTCAAGCACCAACTCTGAATTCTGTAAAGAAGGGCCAAGTGGAGATTTGTGATCCAAGATGCCAGACCACTACTTTCTACAGATTATACAGGTCAGGGTTCATAGGTCTAAGCAACTTGCTACTTGAACAAGAGTATCCAGCCTTTCAGTTTCTGGGTGTAACTAAGAAGCAGCCTAGGTTTTTTTAGTTTGTTTCTTTTGACTGCAGGGAGCAACATTTTCAGAGAAAGCACCTCTCAAAGACCTTCTCCTAAAGCATTAGAAGAATTAGGTCCTTTGTCAATGAAAGAAGTGCCCATTCTGATGACACCACATATCTTTTTTTTTTTTTTAAGCCCTTACCTTCCATCTTGGAATCAATACTGTTTATTGATTCCAAGGCAGAAGAGCGGTAAGGGCTAGGCAATGGAGGTTAAGTGACTCGCCCAGGGTCACACAATTGGGAAGTGTCTGAGGTCACATTTGAACCCAGGACCTCCCATCTCTGGGCCTTCTCTCAATCCCCTCAACCGCTTAGCTGCCCGGCACCTGCTTCTCTTTAAACAATTCCCTCTCAGGGACTTGGCTAGGACAGCTATCTTTTCTATACCACTAGACACTCAAATAATCCAGGTGTTGAACTGGCTTGCCTTGACCTGGTTTCTTCAGAAGATGCAAATACTCCTCCAATAACATGGCTCCATTCCACCCAAAGGCTTTAAATAACCTCCCATGTTGTTGTTATTCATCCTTCATTTTTGCAGAAGACCAGTGATAACCTAGAGTGATCTTGACTTGCTCCTGAATTGGATTTAAGAGGAGTTGCATAAAGTCATCAGGTTCACTCTCTTCTAGATTCATCAAAATCCAGTGGCAAGGCAAAAGTCAAGATGACTCAGGATGCAGTGGGTAACCTTGGTGTCCTCAATGTCTGACCAAGCTCCAGTTGTTCCACAATGCCTTTTTCAGCCTCCTTCATGACCTTTGGAACAAAGCGATCTTATCTGTCCTTCTGTCTTTCCACTGGGGAAAATCTTCACACCCATGGGGTCGATATCTCTCTAACTCACTGATCAGGCCTGTTGGTTACCCTCCACCTGGTCTGGTCCACCTGCCGAGACGGTTTTCTGAGGGTGGGCACGCTACAGCTTCTTGGAGCCACAAGTGATAGCTGGGTGACGAGGAGACACCAAAGGAGATGATCAGCTCTGAAAAGGGCTCTTTAATAAGCCCTCCCATACTTAGTGGTACCATGCCATGGAATGCGTCTACTGATTCGGTAGAGATTAGTCCTCTTGGACGCCTTTGTCATATTTCTGATTGCTGAACTGACTCAAGGAAGTCAGCTCACCTGACCAAAGTCGTTACATTAAGTGGGATGGAGTGATTGACTGGTTCAATGGACCCCTCTCTTTGCACAAGGAAATATGAATCATGGGTCCCACCCTTAAGTAGCTTATGGTCTAAATAGGTTCTACTGAGTGCAAATAATGAATTCCCTCCTGAACTAACTACTCACATGCATTCCAATTTGCACTATTCAAAGTTATAATTAGGTAAAATACGGCAATTAGTTCCAGCCCAATGGAAATACGTGTACAAATTTGAGAGATTCGGTATTTGTGCTAATCAAGATCCAGCTGTAGAACAGAGATAAACACACTATACTCAAGTCAAAGGAATAGTCCAGTGTGGGTACTATAGATAATGGAGTGGATTCCTAGGGAAGGATCCACGGAAGGAGCAACCTTTAAGTTTGACATCGCAGGAGAGTGAGGCCTTACATAGGGGAAGGCCGATGGATATTTCTGGCAGAGCCCTTGCCGTTGAGTTGTTTTCAATCGTGTCTGACTCTTCATGACCCCTTTTGGGGTTTTCTTGACAAAGATTCTGGAGCGGTTTGTCATTTCCTTCTCCAGCTCATTCCACAGATGAGGAAACTGATGGGGAGGGAGGTCTAGTTAGTGGGGGGGGAGTAAGTAAACCCTAGGAAACTCTAAGGTTTCTATGGCCAGGAAATGTGGCCAGTAAGGAGAGGAAGTATATTGGTGTTGCCAGTGGCACGGGAAACAGGAGGACCCACCCACAGGAAGATAGTGTCAGTACTCTCTGAGTTTACTGCCCTGGAGCAAAGCCCAGGCTGCCCCATTTCAGTTACAACTCTAGGGAGAACCAGAGATTTGGAGGCAAGAATGTTAAAGATGTATTTAAGGCACTCTGAGAAGGCCAGAGGGCTAGAGGGAGAATTTGTTTATGGAATTTGTGGGAGATAAATTTGGAAAAGTAGATTAGGGCCAGATTCTGGGCCTTAAATGCCAACCCAAGGAATTTGAACTAAGGAATTTGAAGGCAGTAAGGAAATTCAAGAGTTTGGAATAGGAATATAATGAGAGGAAAGTAGCAAATGAATAGGATGTGCTTCGATTTAGGGGATCATTTTATTGGTTATGGATCTGAATGGAGAGATACTAATCAAGACCAAATAGGAAATCATTGCTGTTATTCAGGATCAAAATGGCAAAAGTTTGAATTGGGGCAGTGGCTGTGGAAGTGAAGAAAGGGGCAGATACAAGAGACATTGTCAAGGGAGAAATGACAAGATTGACTGGCGATTGATTATATTTGATGAAGGAAAGTGAGAAGTCAGGGATGTCACTGAGGTTGTAAACCTAGGTGACTTGAAGGCAGATGTTTCCCTCAACAGAGAAAGGAAACTTCAGAAGACCTATGAGTTTTGGTGGAAAGAAAAGAAGTCCAGATAATTATACGTTGAGTATGAGCAGCTGGTGGAAAGACAAACTCGAAACTTCCTAAAAGCTTTTGGTGATACAGGTCTAGATTAGAGTCTGATATGTAGATCTGGGAATCAGTGGGATAGATATGATAATTAAACTAATGGGAGCTGATAAAAATCACCAAGTAAGATCATAGAAGAGGACACACAGCAGAAGTTTGAGATATACTCAAATTCTCCTTTCAATTCATTTCTGCTCTCATGATAGATGAGATAATTTTTCTGAAGTACGTATCATAGTACCTGGCACATAGTAGGCACTTGATAATTCCATTCTCCTAATCTAGGTACCTTTTCAACTTTAATTTACATATTCTCCAAAAAATGATGGACTCAGCATCACTATGAATATTACCACATCACTTCAGTTGTTATTATTATTATTGAATAATAATATTAATGTTGGCTGAAATGCTGCACGAACCCTGCCAAGTAGCTGCAAACAATCAAAGGAACATGGAAACAATAACTAGTCGAATAGAATGAGGCCACCTTTCAAATAAGACATCTGGGTTGCTTAGATTCACAATCATGAGAAAACTCCTCACACCGGTCTTTAGACATAGCCTAGGTCCTTGGTTAGGGTCTCTGGACAGCACGTAACAGGGGATTTAATTCCCCAGTCACCCAGGACCAGGTTCAAACAATGCTCAATTTCTACAACCGCCGCCCTCCTTTGGAGTCTGCAAAGAATCAGGCAAAAATAACCTGAAGTTACCATGCGAGACTTAACATAGCATTAGCATCCCATTTATATCGCTTCCCTAGAGTGGGCAGAGTGAATCATGGGTAAATCCACACAGACCAAGTGGACCATGGGTAAAGTGATATCAGTTCTTTGGCAATAATCACTCCAACAAATAACCCTTAGTAACTAATCAAGATAAAAAGCATTCCTGAAAACTTCTCAGAGTCTTTCTGCCACCAGGCCACTCTATCACCTTGGCCTTTCCATTATGACCAGAGCCATTCCATTACCATCCTCCCTCTCTCAATAAAGCTTGCTCCTTTGCCATAGAAATTGCTCGAGTCATTAATTCTTTGGACAAGACCCCAATCTCACCCCACCACATGTATCAATATTATTAAATATTTATTTATCCTTATATTTATTATTATTAAATAATAATTATCATTAACAATAACTATAATGATGAAGTAATGTTCACAGTGATGCTGAATCCATCATTTCTTTTCTCCTTTTTAAAAAGTAACCCTTTCCTTCTATCTTAGAATCAAAATTATGTTTTGGTTCTAAGGGAGAAGAGTGGTAAGGGCTAGGCAAAGGAGGATAAGTGACTTGCCCAGAGTCACACAGCTAGAAGTGTCTGGGATCAGATTTGAAGTCAGGACCTCCCATCTCTAGACCTGGCTCTCAATCCACTGAGTCATCTAATTGTCCCCCATCATCTCTTTTGAGATATATTCTGTCCTGAATTGTTCAGAATATTGTTTTAATTCTTCATTTCACTCTGCATGAATAGACATAGTTTAGGGATGATTCCAGAGTTTCTTAAAAGGAACAATCCTAAATACAGCATAAAATACATAGCACCTTCTTTCTAAAATATGAATGCATATAATTACTGAAAGATAACAGCCCCAGTCTTTAGCACCCAATGTCTCACATCATAACACCTGACTTTTCCTATCAGCTTATTAAGAAGTCACATTTCTACAGCTCTCTTTTCCTATAGCAGTCCTGTGAGAGAGGTAATACAAATGTTAATATCTTCCTTTTATAGTTGAGTAAACTGAGGCTCAGAGAGCTTAAGTGGCCTCTCATGGTTATGTGACTAGGAAGTATCAGAGGTAGGATTCAGATCCAGGCCTCCTGATTCCAAGTTGTATGTTTTGTTTTGTTTTTTAATTCAATTTTATTTTATTCTCAGTTTTGAATTCTCTCCTTTTCCTGCTCCAACTCATTGAGAAAATAAGAAAACTAAAACCTTTTGCGCATAGATATAGTCATGCAAAACAAAATCCCATTTTAGCCATCAACAAAAAAGAAAAAGAAGGAAAGGAAAGGAAGGAAGGAAGGAAGGAAGGAAGGAAG
>NC_058134.1:21134480-21169550 GCF_016433145.1 Gracilinanus agilis | reverse complement strand
GAAGGAAGGAAGGAAGGAAGGAAGGAAGGAAGGAAGGAAGGAAGGAAGGAAGGAAGGAAGGAAGGAAGGAAGGAAGGAAGGACGGGAGTGAGAAAGCCAACAGAAGAAAATGAACAATAAATGTCACCAGTTTGCAGACCAGCAGGAATCAAGAGCAGCAGACAGAATAGAGCCTTGAACCAAACACCTGGGAACCAAGGAAATCCCAAGCCTTTTAGCCCAGCAGCCTGCTGGGTCTACTCTGGAGCAAACTAAAGCTTTTAGGTTTTCTGTAGAAAGAGGATGTGTCTGCTGTGACAGGGGCAGCCTTAGCAGGAATGGAAAATCAGGTGGTACGGGCAGCTCTCTGGGGTAATGGCAAGAGTCCTGAGTTTGTAGTTGAAAGATCTGGATTCTATCACCAATTCTTTTTTTTTTCTTTTTTCTTTTTCTTTTTTTGATTAAAATTTTTTTTTTAGAAAAATTTTCCATACTTACATGATTCATGTTTTTACTTTCCCCTTCACTCCCCCTTCACCACCACCCCCATATCCAATGCACATTTCCACTGGTTTTAACATGTGTCATCAATCAAGACTTATTTCCATATTATTGATAGTTACATTGGTGTGGTTGTTTCTAGTCTACATCCCCAATCATGTCCATATCAACCCATGTGCCCAAGCAGTTGTTTTTTTCTCTGTGTTCCCACTCCTATAGCTCTTCCTCTGAATGTGGATAGCGTTCTTTTCCATAAGTCCCTCAGAATTGTCCTGGGTCATTGCATTGCTGCCAGTACAGAAGTCCATTACATTCTATTTTACCACAGTGTATCAATCTCTGTGTACAACGTTCTTCTGGCTCTGCTCCTTTCACTCTGCGTCAATTCCTGGATGTCTTTCCAGTTCACATGGAATTCCTCCAGTTTATTATTCCTTTGAGCACAATAATATTTCACCACCAGCATATACCACAATTTGTTCAGCCATTCCCCAATTGAAGGGCATACCCTCATTTTCCAGTTTTTTGCCACCACAAAAAGTGCAGCTATAAATATTTTTGTACAAGTCTGTTTATCTATGATCTCTTTGCAATACCAGCAATGTTATGGCAGTTAGTCTTTTAGAGCTCTTTGGGCAGAGTTCCAAATTGCCATCCAGAATGGTTGGATCAGTTCACAACTCCACCAGCAATGCATTAATGTCCCAATTTTGCCACATCCCCTGCAACATTCATTACTCTCCCCTTCTTTCATTTTAGCCAATCTGCTAGGTGTGAAGTGGTACCTCAGAGTTGTTTTGATTTGCATTTCTCTAATTATTAGAGATTTAGAACACTTTCTCATGTGCTTATTGATAGTTTTGATTTCTTTATCTGGAAATTGCCTATTCATGTCCCTTGCCCATTTATCGATTGGGGAATGGCTTGATTTTTTTATACAATTGATTTAGCTCCTTGTATATATGAGTAATTAGACCTCTGTCAGAGTTTTTTGTTACAAAGATTTTTTCCCAGTTTGTTGGTTCCCTTCTGATTTTGGTTACATTGTTTTTGTTTGTACAAAACCTTTTTAATTTAATATAATCAAACTTATCGATTTTACATTTTGTAATTTTTTCTAACTCTCACTTGGTTTTAAAATTTTCCCTTTCCCATAGCTCTGACAAGTATACTATTCTGTGTTGACTTAGTTTACTTTACTCATAGTTATCACCAATTCTTTGCCTCAACTGCTTGTGACTATGGCCAATCTCATCTAAGAAGCATTTATTAATACTTTAGATATGCTAGACATTAAGGATACAAACACCATGCCAAAAAAATCCCAACAATCCCTGCCCTCAGGAGCTTCTACTTGGGAGGGTGATTGGACTTCACAAGCAAGTGTGCTCAAAGACCTCCCTGGGTTGGTAGGCTTTTCTCTACAGGAATTCTCTCCAGTGGGATAAATCACAACTTCTCCTGATCTGCCCATCCTGTGTGACTCTTTGTCATGGCTTCCCCTAAGTGTGATTCAGTCTACCTAATATGCTAGAGGTCTTTCTTGTTTCTTCCATCTTGGAGCAAATAGGTTGCCCCTTCATAGTCTCCCTCTTTTATTGCACAGTCAGCCCATTTTCTTTTCCACTCATGTAATTCACTGATGATGTTTTTCACTCACCTTTTGTAATGTCCCCTTTGACATGCTTTTTGGCTTGCTTTTGTCCCCTCTCCCCTCCCCATGGGCAGGCCATTCTCTCATATTTGTTATTCAGGCATTTCAGACTCTTCATGACACCATTTGGTGTTTTCTTGGCGGAGATACTGGACTGATTTTCCATTTCTTTCTACTCATTTTCCAGATAAGAAAACTGAGGCAAAGAAAGTTAAGTAACTTACCAAGGTCACATGGCTTGTAGATGTCTGAGGCTGGATTTGAACTCAGATCTTTCCAGTTCCAGGCCTGGTACTCTATCTACCATACCATCTAGTTGCCCATTCTCCCCAATAGCACCCTCATAAGAAGGTTTATCAGGATTAAAATGATTTACTTTGGTTTCAAGGAGAAGTGTAGGGTCACAAAAAAAGGACCTTTTCGTTTCCCAAAAGAAATCCATCCTGCTTTCCTTCTACTTGGCACTTCTGAACCTAATTCATTGGCCATTTGCAGAGTTTGGTCCAAGGTATATATATTGATGGGCAAGTTGAAATATTTCAAATAATAAACATTCCTCATCCACTTTGTTTTTTCTGTGTGAATAGTTAGACCGAGCTCCTTTGACTGGTTATGGATCTTGGATCTCATCCCTGAGATTCAAAATATGATCATTTTTTAATTGTTCGATAGATGTTTTAACAAACACCTTTGTCACTTTTCAGTAACCAACTATCCTTCCTTCCCTCTCTCCCTTCCCCACTCCTACAACCTACCTTTTTAGCAGAAAAATAGAGGAAGCAAAACAAACCAATGTATTGACCATATAGCTAAGGGGTGTAATGGATAGAGTGCTGGTCCTGGAGTTGGGAATATCTGAGTTCAAATCCCTTCTCAGATACTTCCTGTGTGTGCCTAAGCAAGGTGTTTAATTGATGCCTCTCTCAGTTTCTTTGATTGTTAAAACTGGGAATAATACTAGCATCTCTCACCCATGTGAAATCAAGTGTGAGGATCAAGAGAGACAATATGTTGGTGATCTCTAAGTACATGAAGGTTGGACAATAGGCAGCAAAGGAGATCCATGAATGAGTAAGAGTAATCAACTGGCTGGCGAGAAGTCTTGGGCCCAAATATTTATTGTGTCACAATGTCTAGACCAGAAGAATTCAGTATAGAGTATGACTAGTCTTATTTAGTTAAACAAAACTATCTCTAGGGAGTAGAGGATGGGGACTCTAGGGAAGATTCCATGGGTTTGGGGTCCAAATCCTCTTCCAAACCGATTCAGAGAATAGATGCCATTGGGTTCATTTGGGGGGGTGTCTAGTGGGTTCTAGTAGAGTGTAAAGTCTTTGAAGGTAGGGTCTGTTTCTCTTTTTGATTTGCCCATTGGTATCCCTAGATCCTAAGACAGAGTCTGGCAGCTAATAATTAATCCTTAGCGATGGATGGATTCTAAAATGAGATAAAGAGCTTGAAAATGTTCCTACCAAAAGGGTCAAGACCAACATTTCTCAAGGGTGAAGCCAACAGGTCAATGAGCCAATGGCTCACTCTGTGCTTGGTACTGTGCTAAGGGACAAATCTTTTTTCCTACTAAGATGAAAGAATGAATGCTAGAAGAGACTTTGGAGGTAATTTCCAACACTGTCCTTATTTTATGAGTGGGGAAACTGAGGTCCAGAAAGAAGTGCCTTAAACTAAGGTTACAGATCTAGTCAGTAGGAGAGCTGAGAATCCAGCCTTAGAACAATGCCATGAGAGTTGCCAGTGTTTTGAGAGTGTCCAAGCAAATGTGACAGCTTTAAGGGACTTCTGGGAGCCGTCTCGAATGCTTGCTGAGGTTTAATAATAACCAGTACAGACAGGACCTATCCATACTTAGGATTCTTTCTTTAGAAGCGTCTTGGTCTTAAGCAAGGCTCTGTGGAAAATGTCTCAGCAGGAAAACATCTACAGAGGATATTCCCAGCCCTTGTTGGATGACGCACCAGGTATCTCCAGCCAGGGCCAGCCTCACATGGCAGAGGAGTAGGCATTTCCCTACATGGTTTGATTTAAAAGGCATTGAAAAGCAGCCCCTGCCAATGCATGTCTGGATCCCAGAACACACCTGAAATTCTTGTCTTTGATTGGCCCCTTTGTGTTGAGGTACCGAAGACCCCTGCTGAAATCAAATTTACCTGGAGTGAGTAGAACACAAAGCCATGGTCACCTTCCCTCAAAGCAGGACACCAGCTAAAGAACTGAGTCGTTCTTTTGTTGTTCAGCTGTGTCTGACTCGGTGACTCCGTCTGGGGAGTGGTTTGCCATTTCCTTCTCCGGCTCATTTGTCAGATGAGGAAACTGAGGCCAACAGGGTTAAGTGACTTGCCCAGAGTCACACAGCTAGTACGTTTCTGAGACTGGATTTGAACTCAGGTGTTTCTGACTCTAGACTTAGCTCTCTCTCCACAGTGAGCCATCTAGATGCTTCTGAGCTTTTCTAGTTCTCTCTTAAAATAACCTAATCAATGAATTATATTCATTTAGCCCTTTCAGGTTTATGAAGTGCTTTGCCATAGTGTCTTGTGTGATCCTTAAAACATCCTGTTGAAGGGGGCAGCTGGGTAGCTCAGTGGATTGAGAGCCAGGCCTAGAGACGGGAGGTCCTAAGTTCAAATCTAGCCTCAGACACTTCCTAGCTGGGTGACCCTGGGCAAGTCACTTGACCCCCATTGCCTACCCTTACCACTCTTCTGCCTTGGAGCCAATACATAGTATTGACTCCAAGATGGAAAGACAGAAGGTGAGACTTTTAAATAAATTTAAAAAAAAACATCCTGGTGAAACACTAACTTTGAATAGAATTAGTCCTAGATTATAGATGACGAAACAGGCTCAGACAGTTGAAACGACTTGGTCACAGTTACACAGCAAGCAAAAGGCAGAGTGAGGTCAAACTAACATATTCCGACTCTAAGACCAATGATGCTCAAAGGAGGTCAGGCTCTGAGATTATGAACTGGAAGGAAGTTGATGATGATAATGTTATCTACGTAATGCTCTTAGGTTTGCAGAGTGTGCTTTTTGTAGTATTGTGTAGTGGAAAGGACCCTGGTTCTAGAGTTAGAGATTCTGGGTTTGAATATTACCTCTGGTATTTAATTATTTCACAAGTCATTAAAACTCTCTGGATCTTAGTTGCCTCATTTGTAAAATAGTGGTTGGATTGGATCATTTCTGAGGTCCCTTCTGGGTCTAGATTTACAATCCTTTGTATGATTCTGGTCAAGACGTTTCCCCTTAATGGGTCAGTTTCTTTTTCTCTAAAATGGCAGGGGTGGAGGGGAGACATATGGCTTCTGAACTAGCTCTCTGAATCTTTTATGATAATCTCACTTGATGTTTATTGTAGCCCTGTAGGGTAGGCACTATTGGTGAAATCAGCTCTGATTACAAACGAGGAAGAGAGCACACAAAGGGCTTCATAGGACAGCCAGCTTAGAGCTGGAAGGAACTTTAGACTTCATCAGGTCTGATCCTCTCATTTTGCAGATGAGAAAAATAAGGCCCAAAAGAGTTGAAGAAATTTGCTCAAGGACTCTGCTGGCTTCACACTGAGCATATTTCTTATTATTCCTGGCTGCGGAAGAAGAGGGGTCATCGCGGAAGGACATCTTTGGGGGAGCCCCTGTGGTAGAAGGACCTGGAAAGAGAAAAAGGCAGGGAGAGAGTGCCAAAGAAAGGATGGAGAAGGGCAGGAAGACTGCAAACAAATCTTGCCCATTTCAACATTTTGCCCAGAACTAACTCTGTCTTCAACCGTTTGTTGAGACATCAGAAAATCTTTCAAACAAAATGGATTTTAATTTTTTTTTAAGACAAGCCTATTTTTTGAAGGGAGGGAAGGGAAGGTGTGATGATGTTCCCCCTGGGCTGGGGATGGTCGTGTTAAGATGGGCAAGAGAAAAAAGACAGCTTAAAAGTAAGACTCTTGGAAATAGTCAACATCGGCTGGCACAGACCCACGAGCCAGTAGAGTTTGTCTTCCATATGTTGTGTAGGTTGAGTCTTGGATGCTTCTACAGTATCATTTCTACAATCCAAACAGCTTCCCAGGGATGGCCAAAACACAGAAACCTCTGGAAATGGCAGTGCCAATAGTCTGTTGCTCAATGATAATAATGGACTTGGCCAGGATGGGGAAATGCAAGCTGAGGCGTGCCCGCCTTGACTTGGGCTCCTGCAGGCAAGGTTGAAGTCAAAGCCACGGGATTTATGGAGGTCTCTTTTGGCACTGGCAGGAGTTGAAACAAGGCTGTTTCTCATTGGTTAGTGCACAATTAACTCCAAATACAGTGGGCCCAGGTGTGAGCGTCTTAGAATCCCAGAGCCAGGGAAAACGATTTGCGGTCCAAGGCGAGAAGAGCACGTGCCCCGTCACTGGATGGTCTCCGAGCTGGCCCTTCTCCAGCAGGACGCAGCCTGTGGGTCTATTCGTGGGAGAGCTGTTGGCGACAGCGAGCCCACCGTTAGTCTGGAATGCCAGACCTGTACTTCTTCTGAGAGGCCTTTGATGATCACGGGCAGAGGAATGCAGTGGGCAGCTCTGATGCCAGATGCCACCTTCCAAGTGTTGTACAAACTGAAATCACAGCTTTATAATCATCGCTCACATGTATATAGCACATTAAGGTTTGCCAAGCCCTGGCATTAGCTCCCTTTATCCTCATGACAACCCTATGAGGGAGGTTCTATTATTATCCCCATTTTACAAGTGAGGAAACTGAGGTTTGGAAAGGTTAAGTGACTTGTCCAGGCTAGTTAGACTGTAAGGCCAGGTTCAATTGTCCCCTTTTTTTTTACAAATAGGAAAACTAAGGCCTGCCTATGTTTAAATGACTTGTCCAGGGTTCAATGGCGAGGTAGATCTTAAATCTGGGTCCAACTTCCCCCTTTTTACAGATAGGAAAACTGAGGCCCAACTATGTTTAAATGACTCACCCAGGTCACACAGATAGTCTGAAGCAGGATCCAAACCAGGACTTCCCGATCCACTCTGTTTCTCTCTTTACCTGTGATTGGATCTATCTGATACCAGTATCAAAAGTTGAAAAGTTAGCTATATAGTCAATGAAGTGAGGGAAAGGGGTAGGTACAGGCAGGAAGGAAGATGGGAGATAAAATGCTGGAAACTATTTCTCTGCCTGATTTTTTTTTCTCATTGAATTGACTGGTGGTTTAACAGAACTGGCCTGACAGACTTCTTGGTTTGGCATTGTATGGAGACAGCTTTTGTCCCTTTGGGGACAATCTTTTTATCGAGTAAAGTCAGGAAAAAAATTATCGTATCCATTTCAGAAGGATGAGCAACTTCCTTGGTAAATCGATTAAGTAAAGAGGATGGTTCTAAGCTTTCTTTCAAAACTTCGATGAATCCATGATCCCAGATATGAGCATCCCTGCCCAGTGGTTCAGATTTCAATCCATCCATGCTTTCTTCTTTTTTTTTTAAACCCTTAACTTCTGTGTATTGACTTATAGGTGGAAGATTGGTAAGGGTAGGCAATGGGGGTCAAGTGACTTGCCCAGGGTCACACAGCTGGGAAGTGTCTGAGGCCGGATTTGAACCCAGGACCTCCCGTCTCTAGGGCTGGCTCTCAATCCACTGAGCTACCCAGCTGCCCCATCATCCATGCTTTCTTATCCATAACTCTTCTTGGGTATTTTTTCTTCCATACCTGATTTCATCTGTGTAGGGAATTCCAAGAGTGGAAGCTCTTCATGGATGCAGAAGAGCAACTTATTTAGAAAAATATAGTCGTTCTAAAGCTGGAAGGCCATCCAGTCCAACTGCCTCATTTTGGAAGAGGAAACACTTCTACAGAGACAAAGAGTCTTGCCCAGAGTCACATAGGCAGAACCAGGAATGGAAGCCAAGTTCTCCCCATCCCACTGCACCATGATGGTTCCCAGAGCCATGATTTTTGCCTTTGGCATCCTATTCATGTGTCTCCTTCTTTGGCCAATGAGGCACCATTTCATTTGCATAATTCTTTATTTCCCTCTTATTCAGCTCATGGAAGACCAGCACCTCACCTGGAAGGCAACCCAAGGATGAAATAAAATTCAGTAAAGGTTCTAGACTTGAACTTAAAGTAAGCATCCCATGGTAGTATGCTCATCATAGCCTCAGGGTGGCTTCCTGAAGCCAATGGCTTCCTGGAGGATGTGCCAGCAGAAGGATAATCTCACGAAGTGTCTACTAAGCCATAATGGCATTGAGTATAGGCTTCTAACTCTGGGAGACCTTCTACCCAAGAGCCATTGGAATAAGGTTGGGAGGCTCATCACCAGCTTGGACACAGGCTGATGAATTTTGGGGGCCACTGCAGCTGTTGAAGATGAGTTCCTTTTTGGCACTTAAAGCCATCACACCCAGGATCTAGGCTCTTCACATCGCTCCTCGTCACTCAATCTACATTCCAGCCAAAAGGGCCCCACCTGATGTTCCCTGAACATTCTGTTCTACCTCCCATCTCCATGCCTTTGCTCAGGTTGTCCCTCAGGCCTGGAACATTGTCTCTCCTCACATCTACCTGCTGGAATCCCTTCACCATTCAAAGCTCAAGACAAGCACTTGTCTTCATTCCTTTGGTTGTTAGCACTTCCCCTTTCTGAGATGACTTGATATTTATTTACTGATATTGATATTTATTTACTCTCTGGAAACTGATTGCCTCTCCCCAGTCCCAAAGTGGAATGGAAGTGCCTGGAGGGCAAGCCCTGTCTCAGTTTTGTCTTTGTCTCCTTGACCCCTTGTGCAGGAGAAGCAGCTTCAGAAAAGCTTTCTGGATAAATGGAGGCTGGCACTCCACTGGCAAAGTGCTTTCTAGCAGAGTTTATGGAACATATTGTGTACGTGATCTCCCTGGATTCTTACCAGAAAGGCAGCTTTAGATTTAGAATTGGGAAACTGCTGGGGGCCTGAATCTCCCGTGATGTGCACACACAGCTCTCCGAGGTGGGCTTAGAGGGATTCCTGGCGTCCCTAGAGGAACGCGAGTTGGACAGGAGAAGGAGCTCAGAGGCCACCAAGTCCAACTCCCTCATCTGATGGAGGAGGAAATGGAGGCCCAGAGAGGAAGAATCCATTGTTTAAGGTCACATCCGTGAGGATTCTTTTACCAGAGGAGGAAGACAACAAAAGATGCCAGTGTGTTGGGGCATCTAAGTAGCACAGTGGATAGAGCACCAGGTCTGGAGTCAAGAGGACCTGGGTTCAAGTCTGGCCTCAGACACTTGCTAGTTGTGTGACCCTGGGCAAGTCACTTAACTCCTATTGCCTAACTCTTAGTACTCTTCTGCCTTGGAACCAGTATTGGTTCTGAGATGGAAGATAAGGGTTTAAAAAAAACAAACATGCCAGTGTGGAGGCTTCCTTGATCAGCCCACCTCCATCCCCCAGTCATAGGACTGGCGTTACTCGATGGGGAGGCCAATAATTCAGTACTAGGCAGGGTCCTAGGAAGCCAATACCCTCACTCAAACGGTCCAGGACTCATCTGACAGCTCTAAGTGGCACAGAAATAGATTTATGCTTAAAAATGAAGAAGACGAGACAGTAGAAAGAGAACTGCCTCTGGGAGAGCCCCAGCTCTGTGAATCTGTGACATCGGGCTCTCCCTGAGTCTCCATCTCCTTTTCTGTAAAATGAGGGGTTTATTTTTGATGGCAAGTGAGGTCCCTTCCGGAGTGAGATTTATGGGCCTAGGAGGAACTCGCCTCTCTGGGCCTCAGTTTCCCCTTCTATAAAAGGAGAAAGTGGGGTCTGATGGCCTGTGAGGCCTTTTTCTAGGCTCTCGATCTGGGAGGATCCTGTGAAGATTTCTTGTGGAGCTGCCTGGAGGGAGTCAAAGCAAAGAAAGATGCTGTACAGCCAGCACCAAAGCTGCCAGAAAGAGAAGCCTCCAAAAACACAAACAAGTCTTCTCTTAATTACAGCGGGGGGCCCTGGGGGAGGCAGACAGGAAATGGGAGCTTCAGAGATTTGTTTCCAAAGATTTCCCACGGGGTTTTGAGGAGAATTAAAAAACAAAAACAAAAACAAACCCCACAGCCCTCTGGAAGGAGACAGGTGTCAGGGCTTTCCAATATCACAAAATATTTCTATTTCTTTTCCATGTTAGGGGCAGCTGGGAGGTGCAGAAGTGTGTCTAATCCCAATGGGAGGGTCCAGAGGATCTCCCTCCCAGGGTGATTGCGAGGACCAAATGAGATGAGATTTGTAAAAGCCATATATAAAGGCGTTGGGTAGCCAGGTGTACAGTGGTTAGAGCCCTGGGTCTGACGTCAGGAAGGAATCTAGTCCCAGATACTTATTGACTTTGTGACTTTGGACAAGTCACTTTATCCTGTTTACCTCTGTTTCCTCATCTCTAAAATGAGCTGGTGAAGGAAATGGCAAACTGCTCCAGTATCTTTGCCAAGAAACCCCCAAAATGAGGTCATGAAGAGACAGATGTGACTGAAAATGACCAAATTAGAAAAATAGTAATAGTAATAAAAATGACAAGATGCCAAATAAATAAGTAAAATAAATCATAAAATAATAATAAATACCAAATAACCAAATAATTAAAATTAAATCATAACATAATAAATACCAAATAATGAAATAATTAAAATTAAATCATAAAATAATAATAAATAACAAATAACAAAATAATTAAAATTAAATCATAAAATAATAATAAATACCAAATAACCAAATAATTAAAATTAAAGTATAAAATAATAAATACCAAATGAATAAAAAGTAAATCATAAAATAATAACAAATACAAAATAAATAAAAATAAATCATAAAATAATAATAATAAAAGAAGTGCTAGTTGTTTGTTGATATTGTTAAATCTGGAATATTTGACTTGGAGTCAGGAAAGCCTGAGTTAAAATCCTGCCTCAGATACTAGCTGGGTGTGTCAGGGAAAGTCATTTAACCTCTGCCTGCCTCAGTTTCCTCCATTGTTAAAAAATGAATTTAATAATAGCACCCACCTTCTAGGACTGTTGTGAGGATAAACTGAGAGACTGTAGAAGAGGTACTTAGCAAGCTGTTAAAGGAACATACAGAGGAAGACTCGCTCCTATTCTAGTATTTCCTCTTGGTTTTCCTTACAAAGCACCAGGAACCGAGCATTTTTCATCCAACAAATGAAGTCACTGCAGAATATCCTGGTGGCCCACTATGCCCAAAGGAGCAATGTTCTCTGAATTAGCGGGGGTTTCTCTTCAGTAATCTGGGGTTGCAGATGGAATGAGTCCAGCCCAGTACATGGGGCCCCCTGAGACGCCATGACTAAGGGATGGTGGTGGTGGGGGTTATTAAAAAGTCTCCAGAAACATAAAGAGTTATTATCAAGGTGAGGAGGAAAGAGGCAGGAAAGAAAAGGATGGGCTTCTTTAAGACAGGCTTATGATGGTACCATAGAAAGAGTCTTAGATCTGGAGCCCAAAGTCTTGGGTTCGAATCTCATTTCTGCTCTCTGCTCCCTGTATGACCCTACCTAAGCCCCTTCTCTCTTCTCGGGTCTCATTTTCTTTATCTGTGAAGTTAAGATTAGAGACTGAGATTGGCCGAGAAGCACCTAGATGGCCTCTGAGATGCCTTCCAGCCCCAGCTCTATGATCCTGGGGTACCTTGGAGGATTGCATCAGCGCAGTCCTGCTCTTGTCCAGGAGGCTTGTAAAATGCAGGGCTGGGCTGCTGGCTTGCTTGTGCCGCCGACACGGGCATGCTGGGACAGTGCCTTCCTCGCCCCGGCGAGCTCTTCCTCCTGCAGTCTAGTGTCTCCGTGTTCCAGGGAAGGGCAGGGGGACGACCACGTTCCAAACACAGCAGCTCTGGGCTTTCCTCCCCAAACAGAGCTGTTGCGGGTAAGACAGCATCTCCACAGCCGAGGCCAAGCAGAGGGATGTTTTCCTCACTCGGGCATCACTTGCTTGCTTAGAGGGCCTGCTCTAGTCTCTTTTTGTGCCCTCAAAAAGCCCCGATGAGGCGTTAGGAAGCATCCTGATTCGGTCCCCAAAGAGGAGAAAGAGGCCGACAAGCATCTCTTGAGAGGGGCGGATGGCCCCGAATCCTAAAATTGACCAGAAGCCGCTGCGGCTAATTCCTGCGGGAGATCCCGGGGTTGTTTGGGGGTCTTAGGAGATCCCACTTGTAAAGAGCTACATAAATCCTAGTCGTTGTTAGTCAGCAGCAGCAATCTAAGGTCTGCAGGTAGAGGCTCGGCGGCGTCCGAGCACTGGTTGTGCCACTTACTGCCCGGGTGACCTGCGCAACTGCCCAAATGTCTCCGGAGACTTTGTTTCCCCAATGAGTCAAACTAGATGCTGTCTAAGGGCCCTTCCAGCCCTGGATCTGGGAATCGAGATTTTAATGGGCTAGAAGCTCCTCGAGGGCAGGAAAAGTTTCTTATGTGTATGCCTGGCACCTGGGACTGTTTTTGTTATTTCATCAGCGTAGGGGGAGCCTTCCTTACCCAGATGGACAACAGCCTGGAATTGAGGGTGGCCAATGGCACAGCCAGCCTAGGTCAGAATCAGGACTTGAACCGATGCCTTCCTTGCTCCCAAGCCAGCTCTCCATCCTCCCTAGCACAGTAACCATTTAATAAAATGATACTATAGAATAACATAACACTATAAATAATATAATATTATATTAATATAATATATAGAATATAATGCTACGAATATAAATAAACAACAAAAGAAACGTTTAATGAGCACTTGGCGAATGACCGAGCGAGCCTGAATTGGCGAGTGGTTTCTCCTTAGGAACGTTAGCGACATTCTTGAATTTTTTGTTTCAAATTACAGATGTCAGCTAAGCAGGGTCACCCCCACATGCGAAAGCGGTCTGATGTGCAGCTGCTATGCTTCAGACATGAGTAATGGCTTTACTCAGCTGGAGAAGCACTTCAGCCCACTTGCTTCTCAGTGCGTGGCGTTAACCCCAGAATCACAGAACCTCAGTGTGGGAAGCGTCCTCCGTGGCCATCCAAGCAAACTTGTACCGTCCCAGAATCCCTAGAATGACGCGGCCAACATGCAGTCTCAGCCGGAAGACCTCCAGGGACGGGGGACCCGTGGCCTCCCAAGGAAGCCCAGCATACCTTGGAAGAGCTCTAATTGCTCTGGCATTTCTTTTCACACGGCAGCTAAGTGGCATCTCTACCGCTTCCAACCACTGTTTTGCAGATGGCTCTCCTATCTACGTAACCACTGCCTGAGCTCCGCTGCCCAATGACCGCTTGCTTAGGGGGCATCGCCACCTGCATGCCCAGGAGGCAACTCGAACTCAGAGTGGCCAAAGTTGATCTCATTTATTATGGTGCCAGAGAAAAATCTCATGATCTTCCAGACTTCCCTCTTTCTATTGAGAGCGCCCCAAATTTCTAATCTCAAGAGCCCTTCCTAGACTCTTCCCTCTCCCCCACCTCACCCCACCACCATCTTTAACTACCTTCCGATTCTTGTTCATTCTCCTTCCTTAATATCAGTCTCTTTTCACTCCATATTTCTTGGATGTTGCCTATTTCGGGATATCGAAGACCTTCAATATTTCATCCATCCTATAGGAATAGTCTCTTCCCTGCTCTTCTGGTTTCTCGTTTCCAATCTTTCCGATCCATTCTCCACTAAGCTACCAAAAGGATATCCCTGAAGCACCCATAAAGCCGCAGCACTCTCCTACTGAAGCACCTTCAGTGATTCCCTACTACCTCCGGGGCACCCCAAGTCCCCCAGAATCTGACTCCCATCTACCTATTGTCTTTTTCTCCTGTTGTTGACCTTCATACATTCTCCAATTCTGGTCTGATGGGCTTTCTAGCTTTTCCTCTACCCTCAATCCCTGGAGCCTTGAGATTTAGCTGCCCGACTGTAGGACGGTGAACGTCCAGAATATCCTCACTCTATTCTTCTGCCCAAGTGGGGCCTGGACTTACCTTTCTGCCCTCCTCTAATTCCAACCACTTGCCTAGGCGTTTGCCTACATACCTGCCAGCTGGCTTCTGACAAGATATGACGCTTCCCTCCTAACAACGAATACTGACTGACTGACTTGGGCTAAACCCCATGTTTTTGAAAACTCTGAAAAACCATGAATTTGGGAATCTTTCAGGATAATCAGCTGTCATGAACCTACCCGGGCTTAGAATAAAGTTTTCCTTCTACATCCTTTGGTCCATGGAGACCCTCAACAAGGGAGCCTATTCGAGCTAGTTCGGATAGAAGGAAGACCTCGTCTCAGAGCACCAACTCATTTTCTGCCTGCCAAGCACACACCACACATCAGGAAGAGACAACTTTCAGTCTCTATTGACCTAGGCCAGATGCAATCCGTGACCTAGATATGAAATGCTTTTTATCCCATTACCAATCCTCTGAGCCATCTGGTCTCTAGCTAAACAGGATACCCACACAGTGGCAGCGTATATCAGGCAACCAGTGACATTTTCCTAATTAAAAAAAAAAATCATTTCCCCTTTGCATCTTAAATCGAATATGGCCCCAGAGGAAATTTTTTTTCTATTTTTAAAAAACAAAATCACAAGGAGTTTGTTTTTAAACTTTGACACTCTCTGGACTCTTTTATAACATGTGGGCAGCTCAGAGAGAGACAGAAGTGAGGGGATGAAGAAGGAACGGTTTTTATTCACTCCATTCCATTTTATTATACTTTTTCTATCTTCTGTTTGGTCATGAACTCTTCTCCAAACCATAGAGCTGACATAATTTCTTTCAGGCTTCACTAACTTGTTTACATCACATTTATTATTAAATCATGTACCCATTTTGAGCTTATCTTCGTACATGGTGTGATATGTTGTTCTATGTCCAGTTTCTATAAAATTGCTTTCTAGTTTTTTGTCAAATAGTGAGTTCTTACCACAACATCTGGGATATTTGGGTTTATCAAACACTAGATTATTATGCCCATTCACTTTTTTTTAAACCCTTAACTTCTGTGTATTGGCTCCTAGGTGGAAGAGTGGTAAGGGTGGGCCATGGGGGTCAAGTGACTTGCCCAGGGTCACACAGCTGGGAAGTGTCTGAGGCCGGGTTTGAACCTAGGACCTCCTGTCTCTAGGCCTGACTCTCAATCCACTGAGCTACCCAGCTGTCCCCCATTCACTTTTTTTTAATTTTTATTTTGAATATTTTCCCCTAGTTACATATTTCATGTTCTTTCCCTCTTCCCCCAAACCCTCTAATCCCCCTTAGCCTATGCGCAATTCCACTGGGTTTTACAGCTCATCCATTTTTGTATACTGTGTACCTAATCTGTTCCATTGATCAACCACTTGATGTCTTATCCACTACCATATTTTACTAATGATTTTGTAGTATAGTTTGAGATCTGATACTACTAATCTGTCTTCCTTTACTTTAAAAGAATGGATTCCATTAATATTTTTTACTTTTTGTTCCACCAAAGGAATTGTATTTTTTTTCTAACTCTATAAAATAATTCTAAGGTAGTTTGATGGGTATGGTATTGAATACACAAATTAATTTAGATAGCATTGCCATTTTTATTATATTGGTTCAGCCAACCCATGTGTAATTCATTTTTTTCCAACTATTTAGATCTGCCTTTATTTGTGTAAAGAATTTTAAAATAGTGTTCATATAGTTCTTGTATGTTTCTTGGCAGTTAGATTCTCAAGTATTTTATTTTGTCTGTAGTTATTTTAAATGGAATTTCTCTTTCCATCTCTTCCTGTTGGGCTGTTTTTTTTTTTTTTGATGATGTGCAGAAATGCTGATGATTTGCATGAATTTCTTTTATTTCCTGCAACTTTGTTAAAGTTGTAATCTTGATTAATTCTTTAGTTGACTCACTAAGGTTCTTTAAGTAAACCATTATATCATCTGCAAAAAAAGTGACAGTTTCTACACACACACACACACACACACACACACACACACACACACACACACGTATTAGCCTTTATTTATTCCTTAGATTTCTTTTTCTTATCTTATTGTTATAGCTAGTACTTCCAATATAGCAGTGAATAACAATGGTGACAGCGGACATCCTAGCTTTTCCCCTGATCTTACTGGAAAGGCTGCTAGTTTTTCCCTATTACAAACAATACTTGCTTTTGTTTTTAGGTAGATACTACTTATCATTATATAATAAAAATTCTGTTTATTCCTATGCTTTCTACTTTTTAAAAAACAGATATGGGTGCATCTATTGAAATAATCATGATTTTAATTTTTTTCTTATTAAAATGGTCAATTATTCTTATAGTTTTCCTAATCCTGAACCAATTCTGCATTCCTGGTATAAATCCAGCCTGATCATAGTACAGTCGTCTCTCACTATATTGCAGTTCACTTATCATGGCTTCACTGTATTATGAGTTAAAAAAAAAATCTAATTCTGTATCGCAGAGTTACACTTAGCATGGCACTATTGGGTGATTGAGTGAAAGGCGACCAACCACAGTGCTGTGTTCTGTATCCTGGATGCTGACTGGCTCACTGACTGTAGGTTAATAAGAGTGTGGAAAAGATTTATAGAAGAGTGGGAAGGGTTTATAAAGCCCTAATATATATTTCATTATATATATATATAATATTATATATTTCTATATAATATATATTTCATTTTATATATAATATTTATTTCATTATATATAATATATAATATTTATTTAAATATATAATATTTATTTCATTATATATATATGTATATATAATGAAATAAATATAACACTGCTACTTCATGGGTTTTCACCTATCATGGGGGTCTCTGGACCATAACCCCCGCAATAGGTGAGGGATCACTGCATATGATCATTGTGATATATCTCTGTAATCTCCTTTCCAGAATTTTATTTAGCCTTCTTGCACTGATATTCATTTGTTCTTTCTCTGTTTTAGCTCTTCCAGGTTTAGGTATCAAGACAACATTTGCATCATAGAAGGAATTTGGTAGGATCCATTTTTTCAAACAGTTTATGCAGCATTCAAATGAACTGTTCCTTAAACATTTAGTAGAATTTGTCTGTAAATCCATCTGGTACTGGGAGGGACAGGTTTTAACAAAAAGCCCTTCACACAACTGATTCTGGAATAGCCGGCGTCCCTCACTATCGTCATAATATCATCAGAAAGGCTCAAAAGGGTTGATTCCCTTCTATCTCACTGCCTTAAAGAGAGCCAGCGTGGGACTGTGGATTCCTGGTGTCAGCTGTCATGAAAATCCTGACTCTGACATTTATTAGCTATGCTCGTCTATGGGCAAATCACTGAAACTTTCTGAGACTTGGATTCTTTATATCTAAAATAAAAATAATAATACTTTTAGGATTTATTTCATGGGATAGCTGTAAGGCTCAAATGAGATAAGAGATGTGAAATGTTTTGCAAATTCAGTACAAAATGTTCTGTAAATCTTGGTTATCATTCAATATTTTAAATACTTGGAGCTGGGGAGGAAATGCTAATTAACTACTGCTTTTGACTATAGCCAGCAGGTCACTGTGGTTGACTCCTCTCTTTTCTCTTCTACCAAATTCCTAGGATTTAAAGACATTTTCTTGCTGCTTTTCCTTTCCCTGACTATTTTTATCGTTGTTGTTGTGGTTATTATTGCTATTATACTTGTTCTCCAGATCTAACCACAGTGCCTGGCACACAGTAATTGGTTAATCAAAGTTTGCTGGTTTGCCTTGTCTGGTTGCTTTTTAGTATATGGGCCATTTTCCTTGCAAATGCAGACATATGCAGTTAGTGGAGCATGCTGTCTTTATTTATCTGATGTATCTAATATTGTTTCATTACAAGATACACGTAGAAACATCTATGGGGAAATGGGCATAAATGTCTTCTAGACTAGAAGAAAGTTATATTTCTGTGGGAATTCAACCTATAAATGACCATCCTTACCATCAACGAAGGCATTTGATTGTCACCAAATAGTTTTTATTCATTTTTGGCAAGTGACCAAAGTGGATTTTTTGTTTACCATATTCCACAGTTACTCATGTACCTAAAAGTCATCTTGGCAAATTGGGTTCATTTTTGCAATGTACAATTTTGCCATCATTGTCAAAGTTTGGGAGTTCTTTTTCCTTCTTTCTTTCCTTCTTTCTTTCTTTCTTTTATTCATTCTTCCTTCCTTCCTTCCTTTCTACCATTTCAGTTTTATTTGTACTTGTCTAAAACTAAGATAACAAGGATAAAATAAATAAATAAAATTGTCAGAAATCCCCACATCTAGCTCTAAGCTAATACATTTGAGAATCTGAAAAGAAATAAGTACAGTACAAATTTACAAAAATATGCTTTGCTGACTCCATGGTTTTGGTGATATAGACTCTCCTGCCAAGACTGCAGATCCTCTTTCATCCTTCCTTATCTATTCCTATGTAGCTCTTTTGTATGTTCTCCCATAAATATGCCACTAGGGTCCACCTCAATGTGTGGAGTAATGGTGGGAGTGGGGGAACCTTCTTTTAGATATGATGGCTTTGCTTGGATTTCACTGGGGGATCCATTCCTCTGGCTACATGACTAGCCCATTTTCTATTTTAGCTATTCATGTCTTTGATATATTCTATAACTTGTTTCTCCTACACCAGTGATGGGCAAACTATGGCCTGCAGACCAGGTACGGCCCCCTGAAATGTTCTATCTGACTCCATGACATTATTCCTAATCTGATGAATAAAATGAGTAGGATACAATACAATGAAACTTGGAAAGAGTTGCCTTAGAAACAGACAGACAGATGAGCATTTCCTTTCTCTTTAAAAAGTTTGCCCATCACTGTCCTACACTATTCTTTGCTGTCAACTTGTAGCTTACTCATGCCCACCATTCATCTTTCCATTCACTTTTTGGATGGCCCTCAGTTTTAATTTTTCAGAGACATTATTGTTCAATAACTCATAGACATATTGTATCATCTGCAGAAGAGGGGTGTCAGGAAAATGGAACTTCATTCCAGGGAGAAGCACAGAGATCATCAAAAAGACTGCGTAAAAATAAAAATTAAAATTAGTGAAACAAGAAATAGACATTCTAAACAGATCCAATCCCAGAAGAAGAAATCTGACAGTCCTGAAAGAATTGTCCTACAAGGAGATACCAAGTCTTGTGCCTCATAGGCAAATTCTAACAAACTTTCAAAGACCAAGGAATCCCTTGATCTTTTATTGTTTTATATATTGTTTCTAAATACTAAGATGACACACTATTCAATTCCCTGTACACATCCAATAGAATTTCGATTCCTAAACTGGACAAATGCAAGACTGAGAAAGATATTTGTTAGGCCAATAGCATTAATGGCTGTAAACATAAAAAATGTTAACTAAAATACAAACAGAAATAGGCTCGGGAACATTAAAATATTTCTTCTAGCCAAGTTGGATATGTAAATAGAATATGAAATCTCATGGGGGAAAAACAGGGAAGTTAACTTAAATATTATATGTGGGTTCAGAAGGGTGAGTAGAAGACAGGAATGGATAATAGGTGGGACCAAACAAGTTAGGGAAACTGGGTTTAGCTGTTAAGGGAAATGACTGATGACAGAAGGTAGTTTAATACCGGAAAAATAATCACTAATAAGCTAATAATAAATTATTTCAAAAGGGAGACAAAAATAAAGATTCCATGTTTAAGTTGTTACATGTAGAGAAAGTTTTGAATAAGAGATGAGTAGGCCTGCCACTAAAATCGTGACTTTCAATTAAGGCACTAGTATGAGAAAATCTTGGTTGAAATTCAGATTACTTTTAATGAGATACATGTCAATATTATTATTAGTAGTAGTAGTAGTAGTAGTAGTAATAGTAGTAGTAGTAGTAGTAGTAGTACTAGTAGTAGTAGTAGTAGTAGTATTCTACTTCCTCAGAGCTAGACTTCAAAATACTAGATAAATGCCATGACAATCAGTATTACTTTAGAGGTAAATATAAAATCACTAATTAATTAAAACTGTTATTCTTAGTCTTATTGCAGAGGGAGTAACCCGTGAACACATTAGAATCCCATGCTGAGCAAGGGTTAGTTTGAAGAAGTCTGAAGGCTGTCCCTTTCCAAAGGTGGGACTATGGCATTATGATGATGGGTCCTAAGGCAGAGAAGTTTTGAAGAAGAGAGAAGCAGGGAGGTCCAGAGCATGGAGGGCTGCCCAGGAAGGGTAGACAGAGGTGAGGCACAAGAGGACCATGCCCTGGTCAGTGCTGGGGAAGGAGGGACTATAGGAACAGGAGAATTGCAGGAGACCTGGAAAAAAAGCAAAATATGTTTGTTTTACAATTTCCCATGTGGCCAGCTTTGTTCGCTCTGTCTCAGAGAGAGAAGAAGATCACTGCTATCGAGAGCAATATTTATAGATCATGTTATGGCTTCCAAGGAACTTGCTCATAACTATGCTATGAGATGGGTAGTATTATACTCCCATTTCACAGAAGGGAAAACTGTGACTCCGATTTATCATCTGTGAAATGGGAATAGACTACTACCTTTAGCTAGCCTTTAGAGAGCTTTTTATAAACATTTTTCCATTTGATCCTCACCACAACCCTGGGAGGTAGATGCTATTATTTCCCCCATTTTATAGATGAGGAAACTGAGGCTGAGAGGGGTTTAATGACTTCCCAAGAACACACAGCTGGTAAGTGTCTAAGGCAGGGTTTGAATTTGGATCTTCCTGACTCAAAGCTCACCTCTTATTGGCTTTATTAAAGATCTACCATGTGCCAATACTATGCTAAGGTCTGGGGATGCAAGGAAGGCATGGATGGTACATGATCTATGCTGGCCGAGGGACTGTCCACATCAATGGCACTTGGAGCCAATGAAGACTTGATTGGTCAAAGAAGTATGCATGGTTTCCCACTATGGTCACTTTTTGAGGAGACATAATCATATATATATAGACACACACATATATACATATACATATATGTATATATATATATATTTTTTTTTTAAGAGTTTAGTATCTTGTTTCTCTTATACTCAGCTCCAGGGGTTTTGAGGTTTGTTTGGAACAGGCAGACAATTTTGTAAATGCCCTTTCTTCTGGCCAAATTGCCATAGGCCTTTGAGTTCTGAGCGCCCATAAAACTCAAGTTATTATTATGCATGTGGGCTAAGGAGGTCATTAGTAAGTTTGAAGAGCCATGATGAAAACCAAAGAGATTTTACTAAGCCCAGATAATGAGAATGTGAAGCAGGAACTGCAACTAATTTAATAGAAATAAACCACACTGTGCCTTATGCCACCTTGACCTCCACACACAGGATCTTCATTTCCCCATCTGTAAAATGAGCATAATGATAATGACTACCTTCGCCTCTATCCCCTGACTCTTCAGAGAATCGAGAACATGGTGTCCATGAAATCTCTTTGGTTCTTTGGGAGGAAAGAGGAAATACGTTGCTCTGATACGTTTTATCAATGGGAAAGATATTTTAATAGAGTTGGAGGAACTCAAACAATAACAGCCTCTTGGCAGCTCCCACATTCTTATTTTATTTTATTTTTTTAGTTCAGATCCCCCCTTCGGTGTCATGTTCTTGGAGAAGGAAGGATCTGAAAGAGAAACAGCTGCAGGAGTTCAGGGATGTGACTAAATCCTGGTTTAATATATAGTTTCATAATTAATATTAGTCCTCATGACCAAGAATGTGTTTTTTTCTGGCTCTAAGTAAATGTGTTTCCTGAGCCATAATCTTGTGTAGGAAGGGTTTGTGACTGAAGAACAGATGAGTGTATAAAGCAGGGGTCGGCAACCTTTTTGGCCATGAGAGCCATAAATGCCACATTTTTTTAAATGTAATTTTGTGAGAGCCATACAGTGCTCACAGTGCCGCTCCTGTAACAGTGCCTGAAAAAAAAAATGGACTTTATGGCTCCTGAAGAAAGAGCCATATCTGGCCCTCAAAAGAGCCAGATATGACTCGAGAGTCATACGTTGCAGACCCCTGATATAGAGAAATTGGGATGCATGGATGGGTGGGTGAAAGAGATGACATTTCCCTGTTTAGGATACTTTCCCTGATTAGGGCCAAAGCCTAGTTTCTCTAAATATGTTTCTTGAGACTTGAAAGAAGCAATTTTCCCAATCCTCAGTTTACTCACCTACAAAATGGGATCAATCAACTCTCCAGTGACTAGCTCAGAGGAGTGTTAAAAAATTCAAACAAGGTAACCTGAGGAAAGCGCTTTGTACATCTTAAGGTGTTTTACAAAATTGCTATGAAAGCCCCTGCTTTTCCCTAGGAACACTGCAAGGGAAGGAGTCTATCTGTTTTCATTTCTTCTCAGTGCATTAGAGGGGAAAAGGAGCACACTTAGTGGCTAGGACATTGGACTTGGGCTCAGTGAAACCTGGATCTAATCTTGCCTCTGACATTTATCCCACTGAGTAACCCTGGGGAAGTCACCCTACCATGGGTTTCAGGCATCCTCCTAGGACGTTGGTGTTTGCTCGCAGACAGGCTGTCCCTGTGGAGGAAGCTCTGAATGAAGTCACAGACCCTTCCCACAGTCACTTATTCTAGGGGAAGGGACGTGGTTGCTATTTTTGGTGCCTCTTTCTGATGGATCCCAGCTGTATCAGAGCCTGGATCTCTCTCTCTCTCTCTCTCTCTCACACACACACACACACACACACACACACACACACACACACACACCCTTCTCCTGCCAGTGGTACCTCTATTCTCAAAAATGGATGGATTAGGAGATGCTATTGCTGATCAGACCTGGCCATTATATGGAACACATATATAGAAAACCTTCTAAATGGTGTATTAACACAACCTGATCCCAGAAACAGCGGTCTTTGAAGAGGAGGAGATTTGGCTCTGGAGCTAAGGTTACTGAGGAGCCCAGCGTCACCCCCTCCCCACAGATCCTCACTCGTCTCCCCACCCAGCTCAGCTCAGGTTCGTGAACTCCACAGGTCCGGGACGGCCCACACCCTTCCCTCCTTTCCTTTGACCAGGGTCTGGCCAGGACCCGGCCTGCTTCTCTGAAGTGTTGCCTATTGTTCCCCGTTTCCTCCCACCCCCCTTTGCATCCCTAAACAGTCCAAGGGACTTGTCAAGAGGAAATCTCCCATGAGATCATCTCCCATGAGGCCACTCTCGCATCTGACACGCCAGCAACGTCACCATCGCCGTGACTAACTCTCTACCCCTGGAAAAGCATTAGTAATAACAATAATTAGCAGGCACCTCATGTTTTCCAACTATTAGTCAGCTGAAGGCTGCGATAGCCTTAGGAGGTAGGTGAGCTGGAATGATTGGGTCCATTTTTGCAGCGAGTAGAATCAAGGCCCAACGAGGGCAGTGACTCACGAAGGTCATCTGTCCAGGTGGTGGCTGAACAGGAAGGGAATTCAAGGTCCTTCTAGAGCAGAGAGCTTTCCGATTGAATTTAGAATCACAGAATCATGGATTTAGATCTGGAAGAGACCTTGAGAAGATGAATCTCCCTCATTTTATGGGCAAGGAAAGATGTAGACAGAAAAAGAGACTTTGTAAGGAGGAGATCTGAGGTTTGAACTCAAATCCACCAAGGGAAGGCCAGTCTGGAGAGAGCGCCAGATGTGACATCCTGAGGAGCAGAGGTGGAATTCTCCATCTTTCAGACACGAGAAACAAAGGCCTGTATTTTGGCCTGGGACTGGC
This sequence comes from Gracilinanus agilis, assembly GCF_016433145.1. Classification (NCBI taxonomy): domain Eukaryota; kingdom Metazoa; phylum Chordata; class Mammalia; order Didelphimorphia; family Didelphidae; genus Gracilinanus; species Gracilinanus agilis. The sequence continues at coordinate 21,145,705 of NC_058134.1, read as the reverse complement.
CACCAGGACAGGTTGATCAATCGCTCGCCTGAGTTTATAGAGCTTAGCAGTCAGCACTTAAATGCTTGTGGAACAACTGAGTGATGGAGGCTTCGAAATATAGGCAGAGATTGAGTCTGAGCCTTTCTCTGCTGGTCTGAAAGCACTTTCCAAGGTTTTCTGGGGGATCCTAAGGACTAGGGTCTAGGCAAGAATGGAGGTGAGGACCAAGCTCCTAGAGAGCCTGAGGGCTACGTTCTCACCTGTTGACATTCATAGACTTTCCCAAGACTGGAAGTGGCCAGACCGGGCTGCTGGGGCAGCTTCTAGGTCTTAACCAGTAAGATTTCTTTCACCTCTCCTTTTCTTTCAGTTCTCTCTTATATCAGCCTAGTGTATTCTGGAGTGTCCAGAGCTGATGGTTGGCTCTCTTGGTCTGGTCCTTCACTTACTTACTGGTCCTTCACTTACTCCCTAACTGTTTATGTTGACTCCCACAGAAAGTCCAGAGTTAGGACAAGGTAAGCCTCAAAAATTCTAACATAGCCTGTGGTCTTAACAAAGTATGATACTTGGTACATAGTAGGTATTTCATAATTTTTTTAAAAAAACCTTAACATCTTAGAATTGATACTATTGGGGGGCAGCTGGGTAGCTCAGTAGATTGAGAACCAGGCCCAGAGATGGGAGGTCCTAGGTTTAAATCTGGCCTCAGGCACTTCCCAGTTGTGTGACCCTGGGCAAGTCACTTGACCCCCATTGCCTTGGAGCCAATACACAGTATTGACTACAAGACAGAAGTTGAGGGTTTAAAAAAAAAAAGAATTGATACTATTGGTTCCAAGGCAGAAGAGTGATAAGGGTTAGGCAACTGGGGTTAAATGACTTGCCTAGGATCACACAGGAAGTGTCTGAGGCTAGATTTGAACCTAGGACCTCTCACCTCCAGGCCTAGCTCTCTATCCACTGGGCCACCTAGCTGCCCTTTATAAATGTTTTTGGACTAACTATGGAAAAGAAATATGTGGAACTGAATCCTAGTTTTGGCCCTAATCCTCTGTAGAGATCTGCATGCTATTTTAAAATTTTAGATAGATATACCCTTGAAAGCACTGTTTCTTTTTAAAATGACCTTAAAAGCTACCTGTGGATTTTTTTTCAGTCTCAATTAGTCTCATTATTGAAGAAATGTGGAAACAAAAAACCCAAGCTACTAGTCCAGCTCAAAGACCAATCCCCTTAGTGCTATCTCTGCCTTAGTTTGCCCATCTGTCAATCAGGGACAGACTTACATCTTGTTTCTGGGCCTCCTAGGTGGAGGTCAGATTTTCTGGGGATCACTAGGGAAAGGAGGGCTGGTGGTCATTTTTCTATAAACCCTATGATTTCAAAGGACATTTTTGGCAGCTCATTCTGAGGCTAGAAAGAGCTATGTATGAACCTCAAAAGGTTATTTTAGTTGACTTTAGATAAATGGCCTGATTGGAGCAACCTGAACCTCCCAAGTGGGTAGAACTGGCCTGGGGATAGAGTCTTACGAGGATAGCTGGGCTTCCATTTCTACACATGGCAGGGGATTAAAGAGAACAGCCCTTCTCCAGAAGTCCTCTAGGGTTTGCTCTGGCCTTGGAGAATAGCATGCTGAAACAATGGCCCCCAGATGATAAAATCCCAAGAGAGGTCAGTCTTAGAGTTGGGGGGAAGATGGACCAGACTTTTCCCTAACCCAATTTTCCCAAATAAGGAATTTTCAAAATTTAGCTTATCCTCTTATTCCTAAGAGTTGAGGACAATAGATGGGAATGACCTCAGGCAATTGAGAAAGAAGATTGGCTGCCATATTGAAATGGAGCCTTCACTTTGGAAATATAACTCAGAGGTACTTAGTAACCAGTGGATGCTGGAAAAAGCTTAAGTCCCAGGTCCAGATGAACAGATGGATGTTTTATGGTTGGTATGAGCATTTGACTTTTAGATAAAGGGAAGGGAAGTCACCAAATGTTCCCCTAAATGCAGAGTAATGCCCCTTTGTCAGCATATTTATTTCAGGATCACTAAACACCATTTGTATTATTAATCATACCTTGCACTTGTACTGTGCTTCCTATCCAAGGATATCTAAGTGCTTTACAGCCTTTAAGTAACCCAGCTTCATAAACCTCTGATTATGTAACCCAGTGAGAGAAAAATGGCCCAGGAAGTGACCAGCAGAGCCAGGGACAAAGTGTTGGAATATTGGTTATGGTAGAGATAAGAGATGTCATTTTGGCATCACAGGATTGTACAGTGAGAATAGGAAGAAACTTTAGAGTTCACTTAGCCTGAGTCTATCATTTTACACAGGAGAAAACTTAGATTTGGTGAAGGTTAATTGAATCACTCAAAAATCCCACTGCCAGGAGGTGAAACCTGGTCCTCTGACTCCAAACCTAGAGATCTTTCCAATGTATTATGCTGCTTCCTAGGTAGAGAGCAAGACACTAACTTCCTTCCTTTGCCTTACTAAAGGGCTAAAAAGGATGAAGTGCCTAGAGGAGGCAGTCTCAGATGGATGACCATCAAGATTTGTCCAGCATCCTCCAGAGGGTGGCCTATAGACCACTGGAGTCTTTATGGATCTTTGCCATTCTTCCTTCTTCCTGAAGTTTCTCAGGCCCTTCCTTCTGTGCCCCACTCCACCAGCCTTCTGATGGTGGAGGTCAAGGTCAAAGATGAGAAGTCTTTGAAAGAAGGAAAAAGAGAAAAGTCAGGACAAAACAGACATTTGAGGAGTGGCAGGAGGATTTGAACTTGAAAATTGCCTAAGAAATGACTGCTCAGTTCATATTGATCCTTGCAAATGACATTACAGATCATATGGCCTATAGATGTGTGACTATCTGAGGCACCCTTCCACCAAAAAATTCTTGAGGAAAACTTGTCAGGAACCACTTCTACAGTGTGGTACCTGACCTAATACCTGGCACATAGTTAGAGCTTAATGAATGCTGTTGATTGACTGGAAAAACCAAACCTTGGCCTGTGATCAAAGTGGGATCCTGGATCTGACACCTATCTACTACCTACCTATATGATCTCAGTAGAAAAAGCACTGGCTCTGGGATCAGATCTTCACCTCTAACAGGTGTTATGTGTGTGACCTTGGTCTCAGTCACCCTAGATCTCAGTTTCTTCAATTGTAAAATGAAGAGGTTGGACCAGATGACTTTTGAAGTCCCTTCTAGTTCTAACTCTCATAAGCCTAGGACTCATCTTCCTGAGTGTCAGTTTCGACAACTGTAAAATGAAGAGAATGGGTGATGACATCAATGGTTTCTTCCCATTGTATGTCTATGGTCCTAGACTGGAGATCTGGCATGAGTTTAGGCCATGGCCCTCATCAAGTGATAGACACTTCCATCCATCTCCAACCAAGTGATTGGAGGACAGTTCCTAGCCTGAAATGGCAGATAACCTCCCCATGCTCAGTAAGAAGATGAGATACCATGGAAATAGTATTGTCTTCTGTAGTGCAAAAGGGTGCATATTAGCCCTGCAAAGCCTAACTGCAGAGTTTCTGACAGTTGAAAAGGGTTTAGAATCCTGAGGTTAGACAGTTGACCCGGATGAGAGTAGGAGGGGTCAACTAAGTTCTATCTTTGGACTGAAAACCTGGCCTATATTCTACAGCTTTTCTCTTAAAATTTGTTATCTTAACTATTTCCTTTGGATTTCCCTAACCTCCCTATTCCCAATCATCATTTTCCCTTCCTGAATTTCTGAGGTTTTGAAAGGAGGATGGATCTGAGTGTTAGCTTTCAATCTTGGTAGATTTAGTTTCCCCATAGTCAAATAGGGCTTACCCTTGTTACAAATTATCTCTTGAATCATTGTATCCAACTTTCCTAACCCGATAGGCTACAAAACCTCTCAAGGCTGAGTTAGGCAGGTCCTTTCTCAGTCTCACATTCCTGTCTCCCTCCCCCACCTGTAGCTTTCTCTAGGCGGCTGTTAGAGATACCTTGTATCCCTCCATCCCTTCCAATCAACCCTAAGACTCAATAAACCCTGTTTGTCACTTAATCAAACCTTTGGCTAGTTCATTAGTTGATTGATAAGAGAGGGAGAAGGGAAGAAAGGAATAATATTGTCTCTGGGTCCTGAAGGGAATTGGAGGCACCCATTTTGGAGGAAGTGAAATCTCAATACTTCCTCTGGACTCTTCCTTTGTGAACCTGAGAAACTGACTAGAAAGCCCTCTAGTCAGTTTCAAGTCATTCTTGGCTGGCCCCAACCTTTGTCTGTAGAAGTGCCCTTCCTGCTTGAGGGGCTCAGTGTGTTTCCCTTTAGTGTCTCTGTCTCAAACCTGTGTCCCAGTCTGTGTATCCCAGGCTGTAACTGCTTGCCCAAAATATCTCATCCTCTCCCTTGCAACTCTTTATATCTCCGTGTTTATATTCCCTAAACTCAGTCATTCCCTTACTTCTCCTACCACCTCAATTTACCACCTTCACCATTGTACCTTCCTTATCCACTTTACTGCCTTATGGATCCACAAGCCCTATCCGCAGTGTCTCATCCCCTATTCACACTACCTTTAGTCCCTTACCTGCCTTATCCTCTATTACAACCTTACCTCCAGCCTTAATTTCCTATTACCTCTAGCCTATTCCCTTATTATGTCCAGCTTATTACCCTACTAAGATTACTCCCCTTATAACACTTCTCTCATAATGGGTTTCCAGGTGAATTAAATAACTGGAATTTACCAGGATGGTAATGGGATGTTCGTAGGTTCAAGGAATGATGGATCAGGACCAGTATCAGAAGATACACAGAGTCTGGGAAGGCCAACAGGATATAGTTGACAAGATAACAAATGCAGTCCAAGCAGGGGTAATAAACACAGGGATGGTTTGGTTTATTTAAGGGAAGGGAAGGTAGAGACAGGAATTTGGATAATCTTATCTAAAGTATATAACTAACTCTCCCCAACAAATCTAGTTGTTCACTCACAGGAAGGCTTCAGAGAGACATTAGCTGCACTGTCCTTTACCTCTCTACCTGAAGTCCCAGTCCCTACTCTAAATATACTCCACTAACCCAAATCCCCCCTCGGATGGTGATAGAGGTAATTAGGTTGGAAGCTAAGCAGGAACAGGGCTCAGGGAAAGGTTCTCACTGACAGCTGCCTTAGATGATTCAAACAGCTCTGTTGATATATCTCTCAGCCAGCAGGAACAGGATAACCACAGGAACAGGTTGATGATAAGATGGAGCAGAAGGGCAGCCACAGGACAGAACAGCCAGCTCACCAGGTCCACCCCAGGAGACTAGACAAAACTCAGCCTCCTGCTTAACCGTCACTTCTCCAGAATTCCAGAATCTTTCCTGCCTCTGCTCTTTTCCAGATCTTGCTCATATGCTCTTTCTTTATAACAGAGATTCTTGATGGCTCTCCCAGACCAAGGGTTAGCTCAGTAGCCTGGGGACCTTCAGTCAGCTAGTATGGTTCTGTTGCTAAATAGACCCAAGAGAGACTTTTGAAGACCGTCTCTGAGTATTTTCTTGACTTTTTTGGCTCTGAGCCTTCTTATGTGAAGAGGACAAAGGGCAGGTGTTGAGAAAGGAGTCAGCTGAGTGAAGAGCAGCTATGAAGTTGTTGGATTCTGTTTGGCTGAAGTGGAATTATTTGTATTTCAACTCCATTCCATTCAGTTCAACAAATTTAGATAAATAGGTACTACCCACAAGGCACTGGGCTCAGCCTGAAATTATTTCTGAACCTGAGGAACTACTTAGAAGTTTAAGGAACTTTCCCTTAGGTGAAAAGGGCCAAGGAGAGAGGGGGACAGCTCAAAAGAAGCCCAAGCAAAGGGAGGCAATATAGGGGGAGAATAGAAAGAAACTGACTCCGAAACCAGAGAATATGGGCTCAAATTCCCTTTATGACCATGGTCAACTTTCTCCATATGCTGGGCCTCAGTTCTCTCCTTTGTAAAATGAGAGACTGGTCTAGAAGGCTTTTAAGGTCCCTTGCAAGTCTGGATCTATGATCCTATAACCATGGGCAAAAAGCTTTCATTCCCCTCTGAGGAAAACCACCATCACGCTCTCATCATGACCATCTCAAACTCTCTGGTGGTCTCTTCTAGCTTCAGGGCTAAGGACACTAGGAAAATTTGAGAAGAGGAAATTAAGGCAGACTTATGGAAGAAGTGGCAGCTTGGCTAAACCTTGAAGGGAAGGGAAGAGATCTGAAAGGCAGAGGTGAGGAGGGAGGGTATTCCAGCATGCCATCTAGCCTTCCTAATGCTCAGAGCTTGGAGATGGAATGGGGAGTACACAAGAATAGGATAAGAGCCCAGTTGTGCAAGAGTGGCAAGAAACACGAATGATATGAATGTCTGGAAAGGCAAGTTGGAGCCCGACCATGGAGGGCCTTAAATGCCAAGATAAGGAGCTTGTATTTATTGTCTTTGGAAGAAGGGCTGGGGTGCTGCTGCTGCTGCAACCTACTTAGCAGAGAAACATTCATTATTAATGTTGGTTTAACACTCGACTTTCTAAGGTATTTATAGATGACAAAGTCATACATCTGCCTTTTCAGAGCTGCACTCTGTAGCAGAATGGAGGATCTTCCAGCTGACACCTCATAGATCATCAAAATTAAGACCTTTAGGCGAGAAAAGAGAAAAGAGAGCAAGGAAGGAGCTGTTAGATGTTTCCTTTCAAGATGGACAGTTTTCATTAAGAATCAAATGATTCTTGTCATCTTGCCTCTCTTGTTTCCGTGACAACAGACAACATGTAAGAAGGAATGGTCCTTGGTGCCCACCTACTCCAGTTGCTCGGGTGACCTATGGCCAGCAGGGATGAGCGGTGAGTGGGATGAGGGAGGCAGCATCCAGTAGCTTGTTGATTCCTTTTGATGCTAAATCCTAAAGAAACCCCAGAAACCAGGGAACTGGAAGTAAATTGTTGGGCTTTTCTAAACAATATTGCTCCTCTTTTTGGAGAAATTTGTGCCCAAGCTTTATAGAGAAGCTTAAGGAAAAGAGCTGCTAATAAAGGAAGAAAAGTATTTTGTTTCCCATTTTACTGCATTTCAGTCAATCAATAAATACTTATTAAGGTCTTACCATGTGCCAGGCACTGTTAGCACAGTGAAAATACAAAGCAAGGCAAAAATAGTCTCTGTCCTCAAGGAAGCTGCATTCTACTGGGAGAGACAACACCTACTTAAAAGGTACATAGAGCAGGATGCTAGTAAAAGTTCAACAACCAGCTCCCTTATCAGAATTATCGTCAACACATTTTAAAGTTTAATTTGCATAGGGGCACCTAGGTGGCTCAGTAGATAGAGGGCCAGACCTAGAGACAGGAGGTCCTGGTTCAAATCTGACCTCAGACACATCATGGCTGTGGGACCCTGGGCAAGTCACTTAACCCCATTTGCCTACCTTTACTACTCTTCTGCCTTAGGATCAATATTTACTCTGACAGAAAGCAAGAGTTTAAAAAAGAAGTTTATTATTATTAAAAGTATCATTAACATTTTTCCATCACTTCCTTATGTAGCAACAATTAACAAAATAAAAAAATAAATCCTTGATTTGTTGTGTTTGCTAATCTCTGAAAAATAGCCTTTATTTTAAAAAATTCAAAGATAAATGTAAATAAATATTTTCCTAATTATATGTAAGAATAATTTTCAACATACGTTTTTCAAAATTATAAGATCCAAATTGTCTCCCTCCTTCTCTTCGTTCCTTCCACTTGGAGATGGTAAATAATTTGATCTGGGCCATACATGTATTATCATGCAAAAAACATGAAGTATAACTTTTTGAGCTGCCTCCAGAATACTCCTGGAAACATACAGTCCATATACTGAGTATTGTTTGTGGTTCACTCATTTCAGTTGTGCCTGACTTTTTATGACCCCATCTGGGGCTTTCTTAGCAAAGATACTGGAAGGTTTGCCATTTCCTTCTTCAGCTCATTTTACAGATGAAGAAACTGAGGCCAGCAGAGTTAAGTGACTTGTCCAAGGTCTCATAGCTAGTAAGTGTCTGGGGACAGATTTGAACTCAGGAAGAGGAGCCTTCCTGATTCTAGGCCAGGCACACTATCTGCTGCACCACCTAGCTGCATATACTGCTTAGAGAAAAGGTCATCTTAGGGGGGAAGGCACTGGCAGCTGGGTGGACCTGGTATAGGACTCCATTAGAAGGAACATTTGAGCTAAGAATCGAAGGAAGCCAGAGAAAGCAAGAAATGGAAATGAGGTATTTCAGCTCTCATTGTGGCTGACAATGGCTGACAACATTGTGGCTGGTCACTAGTGCCTTTCTATAAAGAAAAAAGTTATCATTGCTTTAATCATACAGTCATTTTCCTCTTTTCACATGTCAGTCATATGGCAGCCAGGGAGAAAATGATGCTGGTTTTTGGCAGCCACCATGTCAGCTCTCCTGACTCTACGTCCCATCACATGTTCAAGAAGTCAGATCAGGCCTGTCTGCAGACTGATCCGGCACATATGTACCTGGTTCATGTAGGATGTCCCCAACTCAGACCCATGTAACTTGTTGGTCTGGAGCATTTTTTTAGCCATGATTTAGATACCAACTTTTTATCCTTGTTCTGGAGAGACAAGACTCTACTCTAGGCCTAGAAGACTTCTTGGCAGATTAGCTCTGCTCTCTTCCCTAACCTTCCTCTCCTGACCATCATGCCCCGCTCCTTGGCTAACATTATAGATTATTTATGGATAATTGATTTAGAGATGGAAGAGACCATAGAGACCATCTAATATAACACCCTCAGTTTTAAAGATGAGGAAACTAAGGCCCAGGATGGTCATAAAGTCATTGAAATGATCTAATCCAGCATTCTCATTTTATCAATGGGGACCTGAAGTCCAAATGGTCAGTAGTAAGAACTGGAATTAGAACTTGGATCCTCTGAGTTAAAATTTAGAATCCTTTCCACTGAACCAGACTCTCTCCACTCTACTACATTATTCAGGATGTTATAATAGAAAGAACACTGCTAGGATCAGAAGACCCAAGGTTGAATCCTGACTGTCACTTGCTTCTGGTACAACCTTGAAACGGTCAGTTACTCCCTCTAAAAACAAGTTTCTCTGTCTCTAAAACAAGAATTCTTAAACTTTCAGGTAGTGTAGACCCTACAGACTCCTCAGAACCATGTTCTTAAATGCATAAAATAAAATACAGAGGATTACAAATGAGAACCAATTATTCTTTTTTTTTTTAGAAGTCAATAATTTTGAAATAAAGTCATCATTTTCCCCCATCCAAGTTCATGGATTCATCTATTCACATGGACCCTTAGGGGTCCATGGATCCCAAGTTAAGAGCCCCTGCCTCTAAAATGAGACTTATTCGAGTGTCAACTCTAACAGTTACCACTAAGGGGAAAAGGTTCCAACGTGGACCCTGGGGTAGACTGTACTCCTAACATCACAGGATTGACTTAGCTGATTCTCCAGAAGCTTGATCACCAGCTTGGCTGTAGGTGATGCAGATTCTGGGTTGGATGAACTCCAATATTCCTTCTCAGATCCTAAAAAAACGTCCTAGTCTTTTTTGTGAAGTCAATCTAATTTCTACCTTCCCCATATCCCGCGCTCACAGAAAAAGGTAGGTTTAGGGGGCAAGTGGCCTCAGTGAAAGCTGTGGTGGTGTCCACGGCCCCAGTATTGACCACTTGGTAATGCCTGCTCAAGAAGACACAAAATGGTGACAACTCCTTCATGAATCCAATGTTAATACCAACTGGGGTTTTTTTATTCCATCAGAAGCCAACTGTGCTTTGACCTCAGTATGTCCTCAAGCATTTATTAAGCACTGAATATATTCCAGATACTTTACTAAGTGCTGGGATACAAAAAAAAGTTAAAAAGTTCCCTGCTGTCAGGGGATCCTTGTTCTAATGGAGGAGGCAACAGAATAACTAGATACATACAAAGTACATAGAGAGTAAATGGAAGGGAATCTCAGAGGGAAGGCACGAAAATTGATCAATTTAATTCTAATGCAACAAAAACTTATTGAGCATCTACTATTAGTCAAGCACTTGAGAATAGGATAGAACATGCCCAAGGTGAGGCTGGGGGGAATCTTTCACTGAACCTGTTCCAATTCCTTGTTTCTATTAAATGTCCACTTGCTTTCTGAATTGGCTGAATATTCTACGAATGAAACTATTTTCTCTAAGATGTTGTTCTTTGTAAATGTGTGCGTGTGTTCATGCATGCATGTGTGTGTAAGTGTCCTTGTGGGAATTCAAGAAAGCAGCAGAAATAGTGAGAGAATGGGGCTTCGGTCACTGGGGAACACAGAGAAAAGGAAATTCTCATCCCAAATTGCTGGGGTATCCTGCTCAGGGCTCAAAAGGAGCTAAAGGAGATTTTTATTAAAAGACTATCATTCAAGGGGGGCAACTGGGGAGCTCAGTAGATGGAGAGCCAGGCCCAGAGATGGAGGTCCTAGGTTCAAATCTGGCCTCAGACACTTCCCAGCTGTGTGACCCTGGGCAAGTCACTTGACCCCCATTGCCCACCCTTACACAGTATTGACTCCAAGATGGAAGGTGAGGGTTTAAAAAAAAAAAAAAAAGACTATCATTCAGATCAATCAATTGGGCATGCAACTTAAAAAAACTAGAAAATCCAAACGAAGGAGAGTTCATAAACTTGAGTTGAAGGTGGGGCCCCTGTTCTAACATGAGCTATGTCTATGGCCAGTTGTATTGACCTCACACAGTCTTATTGCAGAGCAGCCCAAGTCATATTTTCTTGTTGAGATGACTGGGGCAGATATATTGTTTTACAATTGGCCTGGGATGGTCCATTATGACTAATAGGGAAAAGGAATGGATTATCATAACAGTGACTCTATTAGGTCCACAGACAAGACCATCTCCTTCTGTTATCTTGGGCAAATTGTCTCACCACATACATCCCCCATATTCCCTCTATCTCTCCTTCAGTACCCCCCACACATACACACACACACACACACACACACACACACACACACACACACACACACACCATACCCACCACCAAGTTAAACAATATCCCTTACTTCCCTCAATGGAATGTCACCAGATTCATTCTTTAGGACGTAGGTATAAAGGCAGGCATTCATGAAAGACAGAGAGACATATAGACATAGAAAAAGACAAGGAAAGAAATATTGAAGGAGGAATAGAAACAGATGGAGAGAGAGACA
>NC_058134.1:21111077-21124664 GCF_016433145.1 Gracilinanus agilis | reverse complement strand
GAGAGAGAGAGAGAGAGAGAGAGAGAGAGAGAGAGAAAGGAGAGGAAGGGAAGGAGGGAGGGAGGGAGACAGAGACAGAGACAGAGACAGAGACAGAGACAGAGACAGAGAGAAAGGAAGGAAAAGGGAGGAAGGAAGGAATAACAGAGGTTTGCATCTAGCTAGCAAGAAAAGATTAGTTGAAATTGGAGGCTACTATATTGAGGGCCAGAGTGAGTGCCTCCCCTCTTCTCTCTTTCCCTTCCTCCTTCCCAGCAGTGTCTTTGCATCAGTGGTCTCTATCTTCCCTCCAGTGGGTGGTCTTCCACCCCCTCCCTGACTGAGGCTGTACTCCATGTCACTTGCCCTGGGCATAGTTTGTGGAATTTGCCTTGTGTGCAGAAATCTCTAGTCATGACTCTAGTCTTGAGAGAACTGGATTTCCTGGGGAGATTCATGAAGAGATGCGTTCTCTTCCCATTCTTCCCTTTCTCCTTTCCTTACATCTGCCTCTTTATCATTTTCTTTAAAATGGTGATTTTTAAAGATTAGTGTCTCAGCTTTCCCACTTGAGGCTTTTGGCTAGAAAGGAGTGGATTTACAATTTTGTGTATTCAGTCATTTTCTCTCCCAGGGAGGCCGCATGCCATTGTGAGTAGGAGCCAGCCTCCTATGGGAAATATTCTCAGTTCAATTCTCACCTCTGACACATCTGACATCTCACCTCTGACACACAGCTGTGTGACTCTGGACAAGTCACTTAACATCTCAGAGTTCTGGGCAGTTTTCTAAGACTGTACATTGCTGAGAAGGGACTGACCTGCATCGGATGAGGGAGTTTCCTCAGCAATGCCTTCCCAGATCCAGGGATCTGGTCTATATTCCTGATTTTTTTTGTTTTTAAGGAAAATCTGCTGTGGGTTGGGATTCTCTTCTCAGGTTGAGCTGTAGTGGCCATAATAAGCCCTTTAGAAATTTGCCCTGGGTTTGCCTGCTCTTTGGGGCTTTGATGCTCCCGCTTTTGTTTCCCCTTTCCTTTGTGGGTAGTGACAGCTCGTTAAAAAGGAGCATCTCCTGGAGATGAGCAGCTTAACTTTGATCCCCCTTTCAGATCTTGGGAAGTTTGGCCCGTAGGAAAGTGGGATTTGTGGTTTCCATCTGGCTTTGAGCTGGGGACCTGATTTAATAGCGTGGATGATGGCAGCGGCATCTCTTGTGAATAGCGTTCTCTCCCCTGCAGCCCCATCCCCCGAGGCTCCTCCCGAGATGTTCTGGCATCAATGGATTCCCTTCTCCAGACCACAATAGTCACAGCCACAAAGTCCAGGCCACACTTTCTGCCCTCAATGGCAAGAAGCTCCCACCGGTCGCTGTCCTCAGAGGTTGGCAATGATGCTCCTTAAATTCGTGGCGTCCTTAGGAGGCAGAGAAGCCCCTGGGCTGGGGCTGGGGGAGGGGATTGATTTTTTTTTTTCCTTTTCGAGCTTAATTTACTGTCATTCCAATTTGGAATAAACAGATCAGACTCCACACCACAGTGTGGCTTCAGGATTCCCTCCACCATGACCTAATAAAGACGCCCTCCAGCTTGTCTTCTGTGGCAGCCTCCAACTGAAACTGCCTCCCCAGGGGAGGAGCATAATCGCTCCCTCTGAAAGGACTGCAGTAATGCAAAATAAGCCAATTACGTTAATGAAGCCCCCAGGGATGTTCAGCCAAAGTCCTCTCATGTCCAGCAGGGGTTTTACACCACTTGCCAATCACCACTGGCTCTAGGATCTCGGGATCCTAAGACCATACCCTGAGAGCTGGATGGAACCTTAGCTTGCAAAGACCATAGACTAAGAGACTAGAAAGGGACTTGGAGGCTTTCTAGAGCAAGGCTCCCATTTTACAGATGAGAAAACTGAGGCCCACTGAGGTTGAGTGACGACCAAAATCACAGGATTGTAAGTGGCAGTCAGTATTTAAACCTTGTCCCAGATTTCAAATTCAGTATTCTTTACACTGTGTGTGGGTGTGTTCCATCATTTCATTTGATTCTTCTTGATCCCGTTTGTGGTTTCCTTGGCAGAGAAACTGCCATGGTTTGCCATTTCCTTCTCCAGTTCATTTTTCAGAGGAGGAAACTGAGGCAAACAGGGTGAAGTGACTTGCACAGGGTCACATAAGTATTAAATGCTAGTAAGTGTCTGAGGCTGGATTTGAACTCATGAGATTGAGTCTTCCTGATTCCAGGCCGAGTGCTCTATCCACCAAACCACCTAGCTGTCCTAGTAAAATTAGGGCATTTATTTCAGCCCTCTCATTTTACAAATGAAACTGAGGCCAAGAGGTTATCCTCCTCTTCCTCTTCCTTCTCGTTATTCACAGCAAGTACTCTGGGATGACAGAAGCTCAAGAGTTGTAAGGGACCACCAACACCGCCCAATCCAATCCCAATCCATCTCAGAGGCCCCTCTACCACACCACCAACAAAATAGTGATTGGTTTCCGTCTTATTTGAAGCCCGTCCAGTGAGGGGACCCCATTCAGAAGAATGCTCCCTTACTCTAAGGACACATTATTTCATAGATCCCTACATCTAGAACCTCAGAGGACCTCGAATGCCACTACCCAGGGCAGCCAATGATGAGGCTACTCTGGGTTTTTCACCTTATACCAACTCTGCTCCTCTTTTGGCCCTTAGAAGTCAAGCAAAATCAATTTAACCCTTCTTTCCCCATAAGTCATTCCCGTACTTGAAGACAACCATGATGGATGGCTCCAGGAAAGTTTTTCTTCTCCAGGAGAAGCATTTCCATTTCCTCCTACTTTGCCATGATCTCCAGCCCTCTCACCTTTCTGTTTGACTTCCCATGAACTCTCTCCAGCTAACCTCTGGGACATTAAGAGCTAAACACAAGGCAGGTAGGTGGTTCAGTGGATAGAGCCTTGGTCTTGGATTTTGGAAGACATGAGTTTAAATCTTCCTTTAGACACTCAGCTGGTGTGACTGTGGGCAAGTCCCTTAACTTTTTTGTTCAGTCTTAGTTTCCTCATCCATAAAATGTTTGAAGAAAACCTAGCTCTCAGCATTGTTGTGAGGCTCAAAATAGATAGCACGTGTAAAAGACTAGATAAATGCAAGCTGTCCTTACTGAATCCAATAGTCCAGGAGTGGTCTGGCTAGGGCAGAGTACAAGAAGACTGCTGCCTCCCTCATTTTACTCATTCTGGCCACCATGTTGTTATGAACAAAAAGGGGGTCTTAAGGAGATATAGATATACAGTGATGTGGATGTATCTATCTGTATTCTCCCTAGCTGCAGATGATGGAGGAACACCAACCCTGATCACCCTTGGTAGTTGTATAATTTCCCCTTTTCTCTAACAGTTGCCTAGGGAGGACCCTCGAGAGATTAGATGGATAGATAACCTTTCCAGGTCCAATCTGGGGTTGGATAGATTAATATAGGGCTTTGATTTGCCTTGGATTACATTTGGTATCTGACAGCATTGACTCCCTCCCCAAGGGTCATGATATAAAGACCACTCAGGAAGGTACTTGTTAAACTCTCTTTATCTACAATTAGGGAAAGGATAAACAGGACAAGGATTGGGGATTGGAGACCCTATCAACCTATTATCTATAACTAGTTGACAATCAGGACTGGAAGGTATTGATCTAGTAGAAGCTGGAGCTTTATTTTCTCCACTACCTCTGGTCCAGCTTGGCCAAAGCCAAGCCAGAGACTAGGGAATGCTATTGATGCATCTGTGTTGGTGATCTTATTCTCTCAGCTTTCTCACTACCAGTGTTGATGATGCACTAGCTCTCACAGTCTTCAGGAAATATTCAGATTCTTCCTACCCTCTTCTTCATAGACCTTCCTGCCTCCCTTCACCACCCACTCAGAGATTTCCCAGTCCAGAGACTTAGAGAGACCTAGAGACCTAGAAAGACCTAGAAAAAGACCTAGAAAGAGACTTAAAAAGACCCCTCCAAGTGGCTGTCAGGGGTATTTATACTGTCAGGCCAACCAACGTTTGCCCCTGGCTCACGGCACCTGGGAACATTCTGTGTCTTCCAACTGCCTTCCCTGTCATTCAAGACGGCATCCATCAATTCCCAGGTTATAAATATAACAATGTCTCTTCTAATGCTACTTGGGAAATAAGAATCATAGAATATCCTCCAGTGAGGCAAGAGCATACATTAGATCAGTCAATCAATCCATAACATTTAGTAAGCACCTCACAATGTGCCAGGCACTGTGCTAAATGCTAGGGATGCAGAGAAGAGACAAAAGACAGTGCCCATCCTCAAGGAGCTTACAGCCTAATGCAAAGAAGCTTGCAATCTAATGGAGAGATGATCACAGTCTCCAGAATGTTGAATTTTCTCTGCCAAGTCACTGAGTGTTTCAACTCTTTCAGCTACCCTTATTCTCCCTCTTCTTGCAGAGGAAGGAATTAGAATTCGTCTAAGCCCAGGCTATTAGAAGCCTTGCTGGTAACTTAGTATGAAAAGTGGATCAGGAATCAGAAGATCTGGCTCTTCTTCCTACCTACATGAACCTAGGGAAGCTACTTCTCTCTGGACTTCAGTTTCCTCATCTGGGCAGCACAAACGATGGAAGGCATATCCCTTGTGTTTCTGCCTCAAGCAGTGAGGTGTCTACACCTCCAGATTCTTGCCACTGTTACCAAATGCTAATAGCTTGTTATAGACCCTAGGATGATAGCCTTAGAGCAGGAAGAGGCCTTCCATATTATATGGTCCAACTCCCTCATTAGACAGGGAGGCACAGAGGGGACAAGAGATTTGCCCTAGTGGGGCAGAATTTGGTTTTGCAGTCCCTAGCTAGGCATTATACCCCACTGCCTGCTTTGTGGTTGAATAGATTCTTGGGAACTTTCTCAAGTTAATTAGTTAAAAATCAGCATGTGGTAGACAGGATGCTCATATGTGGGCTGGTACATTGCAAGCCGACAGAAGGACCCACATTTCCCAGCAAGTGAAAAGAGGGGATACGAAGGCATTTCTTCTCCACACCTCTGTCCTCTGAGACTTCAGTTGTTTTGGGAAAATAAATATGAATTCAATATATTGCTGTTATTCCCTTGACACAGTGACCAATGTGATTACTGTTGTCATGGCAGCAATTGACCTTTTTATTGTTATCCCCTCTTCCAGGAAAGATCTGATGTGATTCTGGGCTCTGGCTGTAGTTTTCTTCCTTGATTTTGCTAGGTAGCTTCTTCATCTCATAGAAAGTGTGCTAGGATTGACTCAAGAGAGTCAAGAGTTGGTTTGAATCTCACTTTTGATAGTCACTAGCTTTGAGTCCCAGAGCAAGCCACTTACCTTTTCCAAATTCAATTTCCTCATCTTTAGAATGGGGTTAGTGATACCAGGAGTACACCTGCTAGACATATTGTGAAAATCAAATGAGATAATGTGTTGAAAGCACTTTGAAACATTTAAAACACTATTGAAGTGTGAGTTATTATTGTTAATATTCTCTTCTGCTGCCTCATCATGACACAGAGGTGACCCATGGCTAAGGCATTTCATGAATTTCATGTTTCATGAAGTTTCATTGAAAACTAAGTCAGTATAGTGCAAATTCTGCCTGAGGATAAGTTATTTTGACCACCAACATTTTCAAAGACCATTTGTTGACAGGGAGTGATCATAGGATCATAGATTTGGAAATGTAAGGCTCCTCAGAACTCAGTGGAAATAGACTCCATTTCCTGGAATCCAAGAATCCAGATCCTAACTCTGCTACTTATCATCTGAGCCATTTGTTAAATGAAGGGATTGGATTAGATCATGGAAAGGGGTCCTGAAAGTCATTTAATCTCACTCCCTCATTTTACAGAAAAACAAGCAGAGGTCTAGAGAGGTTGGGTTTTTCCCCCCTAAGGGATTTGTTCAAAGTCACACAGTGACTTTAGTAAGGGGTAGAGATATCAGTGATAGAAATGTCAGTAAAGAATGGATCTACCTCCCAATGACACAGCATGACTACTGAACTTCTATGGGACTTAATTTCCTCTACTGTAAAATGATCAGGTTGGAGTAGAAGGTTATTGAAATCCCTTCTATTCCCTCTCTGAGCCGGTTCTTATGAGAGTAATGTTTAAGTATCACCACCCTCATCCTCCCCTCCACTGTAATGATTTTTTTGTACCTCTTCAGGTGATATAATTTACCCCATTCTACCTCTCCCTTTTTTTCTCTCTGTGCAATCCTTTTTTCACCCCCCCCCACCTTTTTTGCATATCATTTTATCCTAATCAGCTTACTCCTGTATCCTCTATCTATGTATATTCTTTCTAACTGCTCTGATAATGATAATACTTTTAAGAGTTATAAATATTATCTTTCCATGTAGGAATAGCAACAATTCAACCTTATTGAATCCCTTAAATCTTCTCTTTCTTATTTACCTTTTTATGCTTCTCTTGAGTCTTGCATTTAAGCATCAAATTTTCTGTTTAGGTCTCATCTTTTGATCAGGAATGCTTGGGAATCTTCTGTTTTATTAAATGACCATTTTCCCCTGAAAGAATATACTCAGTTTTTCTGGGTAGGTGATCCTTAGTAGCAAACCTAATTCCTTTGCCTTCCATAATATCATGTTGCAAGATTTCTGATCCTTTAATATAGAAGTTGCTAAGTCCTGTGTAATCCTGACTGTGGCTCCATGATATTTGAATTTTTTCTTTCTGGCTGCTTGCAGTATTTTCTCCTTGGTCTGAGAGCTTTGAATTTGGCTTTAGTATTCCTTGGAGTTGTCATTTGGGGATTTGTTTCAGGAGGTGATTGGTGGATTCTTTCAGTTTCTATTTTACCCTCATATTCAAGAATATCAGGGAAGTTTTCTTTAATAATTTCTTGTAATATGATGTTTAGGCTTTTTTTCTTGATCATGACTTTCACGTAGTCCAGAAATTCTTAAATTGTCTCTTGGATTTATTTTCCTGGTCAGTTGTTGTTTTTTCAATGATATATTTCATATTTTCATTTTTTGATGTCTTATTATTTCTTGATGTCTCATGAAGTCATTAATTTCTATTTGCCCAATTCTAATTTTTAAGAAATTATTTTCTTCTGTGAGCTTTTGAATCTCCTTTTCCATTTGGTCAATTCTGCTTTTTTCAACTGTTATTTTCCTCTTACATTGTTTTCATTTCTTTCCTCCATTTTTCTCCTGCCTCTCTAAATTGATTTTTGGACTCCTTTTTGAGCTCTTATAGAGTCTGAGACTAATTCCCATTTTCATTTGAAGTTTTTCAAATGGCTGCTTTGGTCTCACTGTCCTCATCTGAGTCTGTGCCTTATTTTTCTTTGTCTCCATAATAATTTTCTATGGTTAGGTGTTTGGGGGTTTTCGTTGTTGTTTGTCTGGGTATTTGCTCATTATCTCAGACTTAAAAAACTTTTTTTTTAACTTACTTTTACCCTAAAAAGTGGACTCTGTTCTCAGGGTAGAGGAGACATTCTCTTATATTTCAATTTTTCTTCACCACTACCCTCAGTTCTATTTCTGGGTTTCTTCAAGTTTCAGTTCTTCCAAGGTGGTGCAATGGCCTATGGGTTGGAGCTCTGAAAGCTACCTCCCACTGTTGATTCAGTCTTCTCCAGGGACTGCTGATGGCTTTCATGGCTCAGAGCACTGTGAGATGCTCTATGCTGGGGGTCAGGGTCTAGCCTCAAGCTTAGGTAGGGGCTCAAGCTTACTCTGGTCCAATACAAGCACACCAAGGACTGCCTTGTGCTGGAGTTGCTCTGGGATTTACATCCTCACTACAATCTTGGGCAAGGGCTCAGAGCCTCACTTTGGGCTTATATCAACCAGGAATATTGCTGATTGTCTTGCACTGGGGCTCCAGATTTTATTACAGGCTTGTGCTAGGACTTGGAACTTTTAGGGCATGGGATGCTCTGCTGTTGGCTTAGTCAGGGTCTTAGGTCTCAAAATTGGCTTGGGTCCAGGTTCAGAACCTGACGCAGTAGGTGTGGAGTGTGGGGGTTTGCTATTGGCTTGTACCAGTACTCCTTGGTGAGGCCTTGCAGCTGGTTGTGTGGCCTTGCTGTGGGCTGAAATAGACCCTCTATGCCTATCTTCTAAGTTGTTTTCTTCAGGAAAGATGCTTCCCTCCATCCCCTTGTTGGCTCTGTCATTCTAGTATTCATTTTGAAAAGTTATTTTAAGGATGGTTGGAGAGATTTGAGCTTTCCATGCCTCTAGTCTGCCATCTTGGCCCCAATTCAATGGAATCTTTTCTAGCCCTATACCTATGATCCTGTGAAATTTTTCGTTGTTCATTCAATTTGGTCATGTCCAACTTTTCATGACCCCATGTGAGATTTTCTTGGCAAAGATACTGGAATGGATTTCCTTTTCCAACTCATTTTACAGATGAGGAAACTGAGGCAAAAGGATTAAATAGCTTGTCCAGTGTCCCACAACTAGTAAATGTCTGAGCCTGGATTTGAACTCAGGAAGATGAGTCTTTCTTACTCAAGAGTTGATGTGTTCTCCTAATTGGCTGGGCTTGGTGATAGTAAAGGAGCAATAATGATCATGACTGGAATTTATAGGGAGCCCTAAGTCCTTCAAAGTGCTTTATGTACATGATCTTCTCGTTACAGATACTCCAGGAGATGCTATTAGGACCTTCACTTTACAGATGAAGAAGCAGAGGCTGAGTGTGATCACACTGCTAGTAAATACTGAAGTCACGCTAAATCTCACTCTCTTTCTAGGGCATCATATCAGCTTAAAAAACCAAATATATTACAAGGGAGTGTAGGAATATAGTTAGGAATGGTATGATTTTCTAGGGTTAGTTGAAAGAAGGGAATTTTGAGATAAGCTCTGGAAAAGGATTCTGGGTAAGAAGAGAATTTGGGAGTCTACAACTAAAAAATAACTGAACTTCACTTCCTTCTTGGATTTCTTCTGAGCTGGGAGTGGGTTTTGTCTCTCTGCCTACAATTTCAAGCTGAAGAAGGGGTTTTGCTCTAAAGGATTCTCCCTGGAAGATCAGGATTTTGTGGAGAAATCTTTGACATCCAGGTAGAGAATTTACTTGGAGAAAACCAATTTCACTGAGTCCGGTATTCATCTGTCAGTGGTCCAGTTGCCAGAATTCCTATTGGTTAAGGTAATCCAAAGCTTTTGATCTATAACTTTGGTTATTTAGTACAGCAGCCAAACCCAGGTGGGGGGGGGTTCCCTTTCTTTCTTTATTGGTGGGAAGATTAGGTTAAGTCAGATAGCTTGGGGAAGGGTTTTAGATAGTGAAGGGAGCTGAGGTAGAGCCCAGAGAAGAAACAGAAGGCTCTTAAGCAGGGAATGTAGGAGTTGGGTGGAGGTAGTTGAAGAGTGTTAGGGTCACATCTATCCAGTTACCCTTATTCCTTTTGTTAAAATAAACTTTGTTTCCATAATCAAAGGTTTTGGTGCTTAATTGGCCCTGAGGAGTTCCTAGGTGGGTTGTAACATCTCACATCCCTCTAGGATACTTCCACATTACAGGAGGGATGAGCCCAGAATCCTTAAGCCCCTCTTCCTTGAGTAAGCATGTGTCTTCTCATTTTGAGAAAGGAGATGACACAAAAAAAGGGGATGAGTTTTCTGGTGGGAGCGAGGGAGGAGGCTTACCCCTTTAACTAGAAGAGAGCCTTATCTCCTTTCCATTTGATTCTTCCAGCATTTATTAAGCATCAGCTATCAAGTGCCTCCTGCTACAAACATTGGGTCCTGGCTTCAAGAAGTTTACAGTCTCCTGGAGGGAAACAACATGTACTCAAATGATAAAATACAAAATACAACAAAGAAACTGGGGTGACACTAATAACTGGGGGATTCAAGAGGGATCTGTTGTCAGAGTGGTAGATAGAGAAAGAAATGAACAGTTCACTTAAATTTCTATACTTGCAACTTATCTCTAAATGTGAGTGTTCTCCCTTGACGTGATGGTCCCTGCCTAAGATGGGGTGGGGTGGGGCACAGATGGTCCTATTCTGACGTGGCCATCTGTCACCCACTCAAAGCTACCAACTGGTGACACATGAGGAAACCTAATATCTCAAGTCATCCAGGTGACAAGGCTTCTGCTGGATTTCCTGCCCGCTTCCTTTTGCATTTGTCCCAGCCCTTGAATGACTAACTGGTCATGCACAGGTGGGCTCACCTTGTCTGTGAGTGACTCCACCCAAGGGATGGAGGTGATTTCTACCCTTCCCTGGTGTGTGCATTGGACCATGATAGACATTATTCAAAGCAAATTTATGGCCCCTACTTCCCAGGGAATTAGAATCTAGACCAGATCTCCTATCCCAGTCCAGCCAGCTGCTTAGACTCAGGCTAGGGGTGTGGAGGGATAGGAGCAGGGCATTTAAGAGTCTGGGAAATGAAGCAGTAGGACCAGCTGCTCCTTTATGCCCTTCTCCACCCACTTCCAACTAGGAAGTGTTTAAGCCTTGCTTCTGACACTTACTAGCTGTGTAACCTTGGGTAAGTCACCAAATGCCTCTGAATCTTCAGCTCCACCTGTAAAATCAGGATAATAGTAGCATTTACTTCCTGAGCTTAGGGCAGCAGAAAAAAAATGATAGGGGGGCAGCTGGGTAGCTCAGTGGATTGAGAGTCAGGCCTAGAGACGGGAGGTCCTAGGTTTAAATATGGCCTCAGACACTTCTCAGCTGTGTGACCCTGGGCAAGTCACTTGACTCCCATTGCCCACCCTCACCACTCTTCCACCTATGAGACAAAACACCGAAGTTAAGGGTTTTGGAAAAAATAAAAAGAAAAGAAAATGATATTTGACAATAGAGAATGGGGTTCAAGTTTAGCTCTGCCACCAACTACCTATGTGACTTTAGATAATCCACTTGGCCCCCCTTGGCCTCGGTTTCCTCATCTGTAAAATGAGACACTAGTACTAGATCTGTGCTCCTATTTGTTTCACTCCACCCAGGAAAATCAGTAGGATACCAAGTGGATACTTGGTAAATGATACCAAATAATACCAAGATACCAAGGAAAGAGTTAAGATATGACCAAGTCCAAGGCAGAGTTTTAGCTTGGGAGGAAACCTAATCTTCCAAGTCATCCAGGTGACAAGGCTTCTACTGGAGGAAGCGTACAGGCCCTTGGTGCCCAGAGGAGCAGAGCAGGGTCATTTAGCAATTTGCCAAGGAAACATCGGAGATGGCATAATTGGATGAGATCTTGGGGAACAGGAGCAGAGAAGACCCTGAGTGGCCCAAGGATTAGGGGGGGCCCAGCCGCTTTTCAAGCCCAGCTCAACTCCCATGGGCTGGGGAGTCTGGGGGAATACTCATAGGGAGCAGACAAAAGGAACTAAAATAAGTCAGTCTGTCTTCTAGCATGGATTTGAAGCTTCTTAACTTATAACCCTCTTGTCTACCAGCTTGCCTCTCCCATCTACTCCCTATAAGAGAATACTTGTGTACATGGCGGAGACACAAAATTTATTGATGACGCGACTATTGTTTTAGTCATTAATCAGTCATGTCCTACTCTTTGTGACGCCATTTAGAGTTTTCTTGGCAAAGATACTGGAGTAATTTGCCATTTCCTTCTCCAATTCATTTTACATTGAGGAAACTGAGGCAAATAGGGTGAAGTGGCTTGCCCAGGGTCACAAAGCTAGTCTGAGGTCAGATTTGAACTCAGGAAGATGAGTTGAGGCGGCAGCTGGGTGGCTCAGTGGGTGGAGAGCCAAGCCTAGAGACAGGAGGTCCTGGGTTCAAATCTGATTTCAGACTCTTCCCAGCTATGTGATCCTGGGCAAGTCACTTCACCCCTCCTTTGCCTAGCCCTTACCGCTCTTTTGCCTTAGAACCAACACACAGTAGTGATTCTAAGATGGAAAGTAAGGGTTTAAAAAAAAAGATGAATTGACTCCAGGCCTGGTGCTCTGTACACTGTGGCACCACTTAGCAGCCCTCAGTGACATAGTAGCTGCTTTTGGAGCGATGGATTTTGCATCATGAAGTCTAGAGTTCAAATCCTGACTCTAACACTTACCAAATGTGTGACCATGAGCAAGTTATTTGGTCTCATTTTCCTCATATGTAAGATGGTGATAATCTACAAAAGCAGAGCTTCTTAACTTGGCATCCGTGAACCTGTCTGAAAATTTTTTGATACCTGCTGTCCAATATAATTGGTTTCCTTTGTAATCTTATGTATTTTATAAATTACAGAATAATTAAAAAATATAATTTAAAAATGATAGAATAATTGAAAAGGCCACTATTCTGAGAGAGGATCCATAGTCTGCCAAAGGAGTCTATGTCACAAAAACAGTCTAGAACTCCTGCCTTACAGGGCTGTGAGGCTTAAATGAGAATGGATGGAGAGCACTGCATAAATATCAGCTAGGATTACTAACCAGGAAGTTAGGTGGCACAGTGGAGAAAACACTGGACGTGGAATCAGGAAGATTCTTCTTCCTGAGTTCAAATCCAGCCTCAGACACTTAATAGCTGTATGGTGCTGAGTGAGTCACTTACCCCTGTTAGCCTCAGTTCCCTTATCTGTAAAATGAACCAGAGAAGGAAATGGCCAACCATTCTAGTATCTTTGCCAAGAAAATTACACATGGAATCATGACAAGATGGACACAGCTGATTAGCAACAACAAATTACTGACCAATGTCTGATTAAATACACAGAAAGACAGGATTAAATATCTACATTCTATATATATTAGAGGGACCAAGTAGGACTCTTACAGAATTTTTTTAACCAAATCTGTGCTTTCATATGTATGAGGAACTCCCAAGTGAACAAATTCTCTCCCCAAACTGGCCCTTGCCCTGCAACTTCTCATCTTGGAGAGAGTTTTCTGAAAAGCGAAGAAGTTAAGAGATCTGAGAAGGGTCATACAGCTAGTATGCCTCCCAGGCAGGATTTGAACCAACATCTTTCTATCTAAGGCCAACTCTCCAACCACCCACTACACCTCAGCTTCCTCTCACAGCATGTTGAAACAAGGGAAAAACTGGCAAACATAGACATACGTGCTCAATGTGATTTGCCAAGGATTGGGCTGGGTGCTATAAACACCAAGACAAGAATGAAACAATCCTTGCCCTTGAGGTCCAGATTCCCATCAGTCAGTCTCCATAGTGACCAAAAGATCATTATCTCTTCAGTTCATTGGGTCCCCACCCAGAATTTACTCTGGGAAGTGGCTGAATACAAATAATGGGTACCTAATAGATGTTTGTTGAGTTGAATCTAAGGAGTCAATCTGTTTCCTCTGTGCCTGGCACCCTCTTCTTCAGTCCTCCAATGTCCAATCTTGGGCCCTAATTGCTTCAATCCTCTTCCTTCCTTCCTCCCTCCCTTCCTAATTTCCTTCTTTCCCTTCCTTCCTCCACTCCTTCCCTGTCTTCTTTCCTTCCTTCCTTCCTTTCTTTCTTTCCTTCTTTCTTTCTTTCTTTCTTTAGTTCTTTCTCTTTCTTTCTTTCTTTCTTTCTTTTCTTCTTTCTTTCTTTCTTTCCTTCTTTCTCCCTTTCTCCCTCCCTCCCTTCCTCCCTCCCTTTCTTCCTCCCTCCCTCTCTCCCTT
>NC_058134.1:21084624-21106090 GCF_016433145.1 Gracilinanus agilis | reverse complement strand
TATATATATATATATATATACATATATATATGTATAATTCCAAGTATTAGATGATTTATAAGACTCTAGCTCAGGGTTCTTAATTGTTTTATTTTTTTCTGTCAACTTCTGTGGCACCCCTGTGAAGCTTATGGACCTCTTCTTGGAATATTGTTTTTAACTAATTGAAAAAAAATGCTAAATTTTAATGAGCAATTAGTGAAATAAAGATGTAATCTTTTTTCCTTTCAAAGTTTATGAATCTCTTGAATCTATTTATAGACCACCTGGAAAGTCTATGAACTCCAGATTAGTAACTCCTTGTGTAAATATCTGACCCTCTAACATTACAGAAGAGCTAATAGTTTTCTTCCCTTTCCTTCACTCTAACTTCTTCAATCAATTATTAAATACCTATTATATGCTTAGATACAAGGGCAAGGGCCACATGGTCCATTCCCTCAAGGGGCTTACAGATTTTGTTTTGTTTTTCTCTTTCTAAAGTGTTTTTCAATTACGTGTAAAAACAATGTTTAACATTCATTTAAACATTTTTGAGCTGCGAATTCTCTCCTCTCAGTTCCCTCCCCCCTCTAAGAAGACAAACAATTTGATAAAAGTTATACATGCCCAGTCATGCAAAACATTTCCCTATTAGTCATCTTATGAAAGAAAACACAGATTTAAAAACAAGAAGGAAATTTTAAAAAGTTTTAAAAAATGCTCCAATCAGTCTTCAGACTCCTTAAGTTCATTCTCTAGAGGTAGACAGTATTTATCATTATTAGTCCTTTGGAATTGTCTCGAATCATTATATTGCTGAGCTATAGCTGTTATTCACAGCTGATCATCTTTACAATACTGCTATTACTGTGTACAATGTTTTTCTGGTTCTTCTCATTTCACTTTTCAATAGTTTGTGTAAGTCTTTCCAAGTTTTTCTGAAAGCATCATGCTTGTCATTTCTTCTAGAAAATTATAATAAATTATATTGATTGTTATAAAAAAGGGGGGATACTTTATTACTCATAGGGGACAGAGATACTGGTGAGGAGAGGAGCTGTGTCTCTGTATTCCCCTAGGATGCTGGTGATGGGGGAACACCAACCCCAATCACCCTTGCTAGGTGTTATAATTCCCCTTCTAGATAACAGTTGCCCAGGAAGGACCCCCCCAAATGGTCAGGTAGATGGGTAACCCTTTCAGGTCCCACCCGGGGTTGGATCAATTATTAATATTGGGCTCTGATTAGCCTTGGATCATGTTGTTCATCTGACTGCATTTGCTCCCTCCCCAAGGGTCATGATATAATGACCACTCAGGAAGGTACTTATTAAATATTTTATCTATGATCTTAATTAGGGAAAGGATAATCAAGATACAGATTGAGGATTGGAGACCCTGTCAATCTAATATCTATGATCTATAATCACTCAGGACTGGAGGCTATTGATTCAGTAAAGCTGGAGCTATTGTCCTTCACAACCTCTCTGGTTCAGGTTGGCCAATGCCAAACCAGAGAAGTGACAGCCCTGGCAGCAGCTGCGGTGATGATTTCCTCTCAGCTTTCTCATTATCAGTTTGGTGATGTATTTGCCTTCACAGCCTTCAGGAAGTATTCAAACTCTACCACCCTCTTCTTCTTCAGACCTCCCTCCCACCTGTCACCACCCAAGGGCCCAGAGACCTAAAGAGCTATGGTGATTCAGATACCTAAATATCTAGGGAGATTCAGAGAGAGAACCAATGACCAACGGTCAAAGACTTAAAGATCAATGGTCAAAGACCCCTCCCAGATGGCTGTTAGGGTTATTTATATTCTCAGGCCAACCAACTTTTGCCCCTGGCTCACAGCATCTGCTGGGAACATTCCAATGTCTCCAACTGTCTCCCTTGTCAATCAAGGTGAGACCAACATTTCTCAGTGTTTGAATATAACATGTTATACCACAACTAGTTCAATCATTTCTCAATTGATGGGCATTCTCATAACTTCTAATTCTTTGCCACCCAAAAAGAATTACCATAAATATTTTTGTACATATGGGTCCTTTACATTTTTTTTTATCTTTTTTGGAATCCAGATCTAATAATGGTATTGCTGGGTCAAAGGATATGCACAATTTTATAGCCTTTTGGGGATAGTTTCAAATTTTTCTCCAGAATTGTTGGATCAGTTTACAACTCTATCAGTAATGCATTAGTGTTCCTATTAGTTTCCCACATTCCCTCCAACATTCATCATTTTCCTTTTCTGTCATAGTAGTTAATTTGGTAGGTATGAAGTGGTAACTCAGAGTTATTTTAATTTGCATTTCTCTAATCAAGAGTGATTTAGAGAATTTTTTCATGAGTATAGGTAGCTTTGATTTCTTTACCTGAAAACTGCTCATTCATAAAGACTTGAATTCTCATAAATTTGGTTAAGTTCTCTATATATTTGAGAAATGAATTATTTTTTAATTTTCATTTTGTTTATTAAATCTTTTAGAATATTTTTCCATGGTTACATGATTTATATGATTCATTTTCTTTCCCTCCCCCCAAGCCTCTCCCCCACCCTCCCCATAGCCAACGCACAATTCCACTGGGTTTTACATGTAGAGAAATGAATTATTTAGCAGAGTTATTTACTGCAAAAATTTTTCTCCCAGTTTTCTGCTTTTCTTTCAGTCTTGGCTGCATTTGTTTTGTTTGTGCAGGACCTTTTTAATTTCAAGTAATCAAATCTATTTTACACCTGGTAATGCTCTGTATCTTCTGTTTGGTCATAAATTCTTCCCTTATCCATAGATCCAACAGGTAAACTATTTCATGCTCTCTTAATTTGCTTATAATATCATACTGTATGTCTAAATCATATGCTCATTTTGACCTTAGCATATGGTATGAAATATTATTCTTTTCCTAGTTTCTACCAAACTGTTTTCCAGTTTTCCCCGGAGTTTATGTCAAATGCTACATTCTTGTCTCCAAAACCTAGATTTTCGCATTTATCAAACATTAAATTAGAATGGTCGGCACTTACTATGTAACTGTGTACCTAATCTATTCCACTGACCCACCCCTCTGTTTCTTAGCTAGTACCAAATTATTTTGATGATTATCACCTTGTAAAACAGTTTGAGACCTGGTATGGCTTGGGCGGCTTTCTTCACATTTTTTCCCCAATAATTTCCTTGATATTCTTGACCTTTTGTTCTTTCCAGATGAGTTCTGTTATTATTCTTTCTAACTCTATAAAAAAAATTTTTTGGTAGGTTAGTTGGTATTATTCTGAATAAGTAAATCAATTGAGGTAGAATTGTTATTTTTATTATTTTGGCGTGGTCCATTCATGAGCAATTAATATTTTTCCAGTTGTTTAGATCTGACTTTATTTCTGTGAAAAATGCTTTATAATTATGTTTATATAGTTCCCAGGTTTGTCTTGGCAGATAGACTTCCAAGGAGTTTATATGGTCTACAATTATTTTAAATGGAACTTCTCTATTTCTTGCTGCTGGACTTTTTTGGTAATGAATAGAATATATAGGAATGCTGATGATCTATAAGGGGTTATTTTACATCCTGAAACTCTGCTAAAGTTGTTAATTATTTCAACAAGGTTTTTAGTTGATCCTCTAGGGTTCTCTAAGTATACCAGTATACCATCTGCAAAAAGTGATGATTTGTTTCCTCATTGCCTATTCTACTTCCTTCAAATTCTTTTTCCTTCACTTATTGTTATAGCTAGCATTTCTAGATCAATATGGATTAATAGTGGTGATAATGAGCATCCTTGCTTCACCCCTGATCTTACCGAGAAGGCTTCTAGCTTATCCCTGTTACAGATAATATTCATCGAGGGTTTTAGATAGACACTACTTTTCTTTTTAACAAAAGCTCCATTTATTCTTATTCTTTCTGATGTTTTAATAGGAATGGAATGTTGAATTTCGTTAAAGACTTTTTTGCATCTAGTGAGATAATCATTAGATTTTTGTTTTTTTTATTATTTATATAATCAATTATGCTGATAATTTTCCTGATACTAAACCAGCCTTGAATTTCTAGTATAAATCCCACTTAGTATATGATCTTTGTAATATATTGCTGTAATCTCTTACTGTGATATATTGTGATATATTGCTGTAATCTTCTTGCTAGTATTTTATGTAAAATCTTTGCATCAATATTCATTAGAGAGATTGGTCTGTAATTTTCTTTCTCTGTTTTTGCTCTTCCTGGTTTAGGTATCAGCACTATATTTGTGTCATAAAAGGAATTTAATAAGGCGTCTTCTTTGTCTATTTTCCAAAACATTTAATATCATATTGGAATTAATTGTTTTTTAACTGTTATATAAATTCACTTGCAAATCCATCTTATTTTTCTTAGGGAATTCATAAATATCCATCCATTTCACTTAGATTTTTAGATTTATTAGCACATAATTGAGCAAAATAGTTACTAATAATTGCTTTACTTTTCTCTTCCTTAGTGATACATTTATCTTTTTCATTTTTGATAATGGTAATTTGTTTTGTTTTTCTTTTCTTTTTTTAAAATCAAACTAGGGTTTACCAATTTCTACAAGGGTTGAGATACAACTTTCCAGTGGAGCAAATATAGGGTGTACACAAAAGAAATACAAAGCAATTGAAGCAGAAAGGGTGGGAGGGAGGGAGGGGCATTAATTATTGGAGAATCAGGAAAGGCCTGTTGAAGGGAGTAGAACCTGAAGTGGACTTTGAAGGGTGCTAGCAGTTCTTCTCTTAAGAAGGAAGCTCTCTTTTTCTTAGGAGTATTGATTTTATTTGAATTCTTAAAAAATAAAAAAAGCAAATTTTTCCTGCTTAAACTTGACCCCCTCCGCCCCAATCATACAACTTTGGAAGTTTCCCTCGGATAGTGGGTGGCTCCTAAGATGCTGCCTTTTGATTGCCTCAATTGCACTGAATTATGATGGATTACACATAGCCCATCCAGAATGACAGCCTGACCCCAACACTCGTCCCATCCATGCTATGGGGTCCTTTGGTCAACAAGGGTTGCCTCTAAGGATCTCTTCAAGGGATGGACTCAACCTGGGGTATGTGAACTTAAAAATTTCTGAGAACTCTCTTTCAATATAAAATATAAAGCTTTATAAAGCTTTCCTTTGTGATCCTTGGTATTTTATTTTCTGTGTCAAGAAGCATTCTGAGAAGGAAACCATAGGTTTCTGAAGGGTCCCTGGCACACAGAAAGTTAAGATCTCCCACTTCAAGGCACCCTCTGAAAAGATGCTCCCTCCAAGCAGAGCTGTGGGCAAAGATCAAAGGAGGACCTTCAGGAAGGCTCGGCAGTGAATGCTACGGGGTCAGGGGCAGAAGCTAAACTGGGATTCTGTCCAAGGGACAGGACTGAATGGCTGGCCGCCTTACCATGACCTCCCCACCCCTTTCCCTATGACCTCACTCTGGGACAAGGGAAGGACCATTCCAGGTGCTTCCCATGTTCCCCTCATCTCAATCAAGGACAAATCTTGGAAGTCAGGGCCAGAGAGGAACAGAGGAGAGAATAGAGAGGCCTGCTGGGATCCTGGCTGGTGGCCCAGCCATGCTTGGGACAGGAGAGGCAGGAAGGAAAAGGGGCAGATGGGAAGGGGAACCATCTCATACCTGCAAGATCCCTGAAGGGTGATTTTTGTCAATCAAGAGAGCTCTTGGGAACATTAAGTACGCACCTTTTCTGTGGCAGGCACTGAGCTAAGTCCTGGGAGAAGAGGCAAAAGGTAGTCCCTGCCCTCATGGAGCTCTCAGTCTCATGGGTACCCCAGCCTACTCGCCATAGCAATTTTTCCCAAACCTTTTCATCCCTCTCAAACCTCCTCTGGCTCCTTCTCCTCAAACCCCCTCAACTGAAAACCTGGCCTCAGATTTCATGGAAAAAAGGAGACCATTGGGCCTTCTTCTCCCCGTCTCCTCATCTCACACCACCCAGATGCCTCCTGCCATTTTCTCCTCTTCCGCTGGTCTCACAGAGAGACAGCCCTTCCTTCTCTCCACTAAGGCAAACCCCTTTACATGCTCAAGGGATTCCATTCCATCCCTTCTTCTTCATCAGAGTTTCCCCTTCCTTTCAGCTCTCACTTATTTTCAGTCTCTCCCTATCTGCTGGCTGCTTCTTCACTGCTCACGAACATGCCCAGGTCTCTTCCATCCTCCGAAAGCCTCTCTTGACTCATCCATCCCCAACAGCTAGAGTCCCCAATCTCTCCTCCCTTTGGTGGCTAAACTCCTTAAGAAAGCTGTTGACAGTAGGGGCCTCCACCTCCCCTTCTCTCTCTCTCTTCTTGACTGCATTCTGGCTCCCAGTCTCATCATTGAACCCAAACTGATGAGTCCAAAGTGAGCCCAAACTTTCCCTAGGTTCTAGGCCCTTTTCTCTTCTCCCTCTATATTATTTCTCTTGGTGATCTTATCAGCTTTTTTGGTCTCAATTGTCATCTCTCTGTCTAGACCAAACAGGTCTCTAATTGCCAATTTGGACATCTTAAACTGGATAGGTTAATGGACATCTAAAAATAAACATATCCCAAAGCGAACTTCATCCTTCTTGCCAAATCCTCTCATTTCTACACCTCCCCTATTACTGCTGAGGGCCTCACCATTCTCCCAGTCACCCAGGCTTACAACTGGGTGTCCCCCTGGGCTCCTTTCTCCCTCTCATTCCTCATATCTAATCTGTAGTCTGACCCTGTAGTTTTGGTTTTTTATTTTTGTAACATCTCCTGTTTATGGCCTCTTCTTTCCTCTGGTGCTGCCACCATCCTGCCATTGATAGACGTTCATCTTCTACTGCCTGAATTATTGCAGTAGTCTTCCGGACTTGAATCTCTTTCCATTCTAGCCCATCCTCCTCTCATCTGTCAAACTGATCTTTCTGAAGCACAAGTTCCATTCAGTAGACTCCAGAGACTTCCTATGATTTCAAGGATCAAATAGAAATTGTTCTGTTTGGCTTTGAAAGCTCTCTAGAACCTGAACCCTGAACTTTTCCAGGCTCCTCCTACATGCTCTTTGATTCAGCAACACACAAAACATTCCATCTCCTGAATTGGGGCATTTTTACTGAGGTCCCTGATGCCTGGAATTCTCTCCCTGCCCATCTTTACCTCTAACTTCCCTGACTTCCTTCAAGGCTTAACTAAAGCTCTACCTTCTGCAAGGAGCCTTTCCCAGTCCTTTTTAAATATAATGCCTTCCTTCTGCACTTATCTCCAATTTATCCTGCCTATATCTCGTTTGTACATGCTTAGTTCTTCCTTCTTTCCTTCCTTCCTTCCTTCCTTCTTTCCTTCCTTCCTTCCTTCCTTCCTTCCTTCCTTCCTCATTAGAATATTAGAATGTTTAGACACAAAAAGAACCAAAGTTGTCTTCATGCTTCAATTTCTTTGCTTCCAAAAATGCTGCTCTCCAGGGTATTGCCCTCCATGAGTGCTGTGCCAAGCCCCAGGGAGAGAAGCAGTCCCTGCCCTCAAAGAGCTCATAGTCTAATAGAGGAGACAACATGCAAGCACCCATGTATTCCCTCCAAAGCCAGTGCTTGTCTGACTGTCATAATGACCCCAAGGGTCACCAAGGTGAATAAATAAATGTTGTGTGCAGATGCAAAATATGGAATCCCTGCAAAGGTATACCTTTGCATCTGCACACAACAGTAAATCGCAGGCTTTAGAGCCAGGTCCTTTGATTCCAAATCCAGTGATCTTTCAACCATCCTACAGAGACCATAGCAATTTGTCTGTGGTTGTGTAGCCAAAAAGACCAGAGCTGGGATAGAATCTAGGAGTCTCGACTCCAAGATTGCTCCTGTGGGTAGAGATTCCGAGGAGGCTAGATCTCCTCTGGAGAGGGATTGGCAGCAGTAAAGGAGAATGGAGCTACTTCTGGGGTTGGAGTCCTTAATTCTCTCACAGCGACACAGAACTCATGAGGATGTCCTTTGGTACCATGACACCATGGGAGCAGACAGCACAGGACTCAGAGCCCTGCTGTCAGCTTCTGGATCTCTTGCAACCCTTTTTCTTCCTCTCTGTTGAGGAGCAGGTTCATTCCTCCTAATCAGAGGCAAGTTTTCTGTGTCCCACTTGCTGAGTGATGGCAAATCACTCATTCCAAAGCTGTGGGTCAAATGTCTGGGCCCATCTGGAGCTGTTTATATTCCACTGCTCTCCTGTAGTCAGCCAGCCAGTCTCCCAGGGCTGGAAACCACATTCACTCTGGGGAAGGGCCTCGGGCTCCGGAAACTCCACTGAGGAAGGAGCAAGAAGTACTCAACATAAACAGGTCTGTCTTGTCGCATTAGAGCTGGTGGAAGGTATAAACACGCCAACTTGAATTTGTTCCATGTTCCAGCCATCTCCACTAACATCAAGCCTGCAAAACAAGACTTCCCAAGCATGTCCCTTTTCCTCCCTCTCATTTTTTCCTGAATGCCTCTTCTGTCCTCTTCTGCTTCTTCTCTTTTTTTATCTTCCTCCTTTATTTCCAGACAACCCTTTCTCTTTCTTCCTCTCCCCTCTTCAGCTTCTTCTTCCTTTGACACTTTCTAGGTCCATGATTTTCTTTCCTGCCTCCTTTCCTCCTTCCCTCCCTCCCTTCTTCCCTTCCTCCCTCCCTCCTTCCCTCCCTTCCTCCCTCCTTCCTTTCCATTCTCCCTTCCTCCCTCCCTTTCTCCCTCTCTCCCTCCTTCCTTCCTTCCTTCCTTCCCTCCCTCCCTCCCTATTCTAATGTATCCTAATGTACATCTTCATGTTTTGGTTTCTCTCCTTGCAAGGACTCTGCCTGTTGTCCTAACCTGCTGGGCCTTCCTCAAATTCTCCCTGCAGGAGCAAGCTGTACATGGGGACCTAAGCCTCTGTTTGTGCCTTTCAGCCCTTTTCCTCTCCTCCTAATGCTGCGCTCAGAGGAAGCCTTCCTTTTACCCACTGTAACACGGCCGAAGCCAGCCCAGCCTCCCTTCCACCTCTGGAATGGCTGTATTTCTGGGGACAAAAGTCATTCTTAGCAATTAGGAATAGATGACGCCCCTAGAGGGGTCTGCATCCATCCTGAGGGTCACAGGCCAGACATGGCGGGGGGACGGGGGTAAAGTCCGGCCTTCTGCTTCTTGGGCTCGTGTTCCAACCCCAAGTCCTTCCCGTGCCCTACAAGGGCTAGAAGAATGTGTGAAGAACGCCATCCCCTCCTGTGTGTGGCTGCTGGGTGGTTTGGGCTAAAGAGGGCCCATTGCTCGAACGAGTGGCCGTTCTGAGGGGGCGGATGAACATGTTTTCTAATCATACTTGCTTACAAGCTAGACTTCGTCAAAGCTAGATTTGCTTGCTTAAAAAAAAGCCCACGTTGTATGACGCACCAATGGGCAGCACCAGGTGAGTGCCCAGCTGATCCCTGAAATCAGTGCCTAGAGAAGCTTTCCACGAGAGCTGGCACCCACTAATGCTCGAGGAGTCCGTCAGGCAGAAGGCAGGCACTAGAAGTGACTTACTCATTAGTCAGGACCACCCGAGCTCTTTCCCCGGCTCTCTCTGCTTGACCCAGAGTCTGGGTTAGGCCGCCTTGTTCTTCCCCTTCTCTGTGAAGCGGCCAAGGAGCCGGGGAGGCAAGAAGGCCGCCGCTCTCTTCCCCCTCCTCACTTCCCTTTGCTCTGCTGGTTGTCTCTCAGGATGTCTGGTCTGCCCAGATAGGCACCTGTGCACGTGACCCGTTGCAATTTGTTCAACAATGCCAGGCCTGGGAAGCCGGAGGGCACCTGGAAGCGGGAAACCTTTCATCCTTCCTCGGCCTCCAGCTCCCAAGACCCTTTGATTGGGAGGATGGCTGAGCTTTTAATCTCTAGTTTCTTCAGCTTTGACACCTGCCACTGCCCACCCCACACTGCTCAGCCAGGGGAAAAAGCTTTATTTGCATTGTGATACACTATCTGCGTGATTTTCTCTTATCTGGAGCTCCTTCCTGGGAGTGACTAAAGTCAGGAGTCCAGGGAATGTGACAGCTTTCAGGCAGGGGAGGCTGCTGGCCACAAAACATTAACTCTATTTGTTCGCTTCCAAAGGATTTCTCAAATGTCAAAGGCCTGATTTAAGAGTGCCCAACCTTCAGGAGGGCCCTGGAGGGTGAGGAGAAAAACATATTTGAAAAGGCTAGTCAGAGGAAAACATTTTCTTCACCCTGGCAAGGCCGTTGCTGGACAGCCTGGTGCTGCCATCCAAATGCTTTCTGCCCCCACGCTCTGAAGGTTTGGGTGCTCGGAGTCGCCGCCGTATGTCCTTTCTAACTCATGAGCCTCCTCCCTCGCTTCCAGGCCGTCGTCTCTACTGGGCAGCCTCCCCACGAGGCATCCAGAAGCCAGCTGGGTAGCTCTCCTCCGGAGGTGGCCAGATAGATCCCCTCCTCTTACAGAGAAGGAAACGGAGGCTCGAGGACACTAAATGAATGTATATACAATAAATGCCAGAATCTCCTGGAGAGCCTCGTCTGATTGGCCAAACCCGAAGGCTCTTATTTCCTTAGTCCTGTAAGAGGTTTATAAGGCACTCCTCTCAGGATACCTCTTGGAGGATGATGAGTAAAGACAACTTTATTATCTTCATTTTTAAAAACTGGCAAAATAACATTTGTCCCACAATTCCTTGAGGGCAGGGATGATTTCATCTTTGCCACTGAGCCCTCCGTGCCTACTAGAATGCCATCAGGGGTATAGCAGTGCTCAGTAAATGCTGGTAGAATGAATAAAATGTCAGAAGCAAAACACCAAGACCTCTTCCTACTACACGAGCCACGCTACTGCTCTGGGGGTCGGTGAGTCACATAGATGGAGCCCTAGTGAAGACAGCAAGCAGGCAAGGCTTCGCTGGGGAACTGGGGAGGAAGGGTAGCTCCCCTCCCCCTCAGAGGGTCCCTGCCCTGCTCCTCCCACGCCTGCCCCACGTCTATGGCTCTCCCCACCCATTCTGCAGTGGGTGCAGCCCAAGACTGCTAAGGTGCTGCCATTTCCCAGACTCCTCCTCCTATGAATACTTGTCTGTCTTGTGTCTCATCCCCTTAGGACCTCGCTCTCTTCAAGGGAACTGCTGCATTCCAGCAAGGCCTATATAAAGCCCTTGAAGGCAAGGAGGGATGGCTGGATTCTGCCTTTATATTCCCAGCCCTGAACACAGTGGCTGGTACATAGCAGGAGCTTAATAAATGCTTCCTATTGTCGCCCAAGCTAATCTTTGTGGACTTGAATGAATCTGTGGGTATCCCCTCCAATGGGGGCACATCAGGGCTCCTCCAAATCTCATCCTGAATGCATCTGGGCCATAGACCTTGCACAGAAGACCTGCCCAACATAGAGAAGAGCTTTTGTATTTTTCCTGGGCATCAGGGCAGCATCTCTCCCTCTTGAGCCAGGCTTTCCTTTGTGTTTCTTTCCGCCCTCGGTAATATCCTCAGATGCTGAACTTAGAGTGAAGGGGGACCTCAGAAGTCATTTATCTTCCTATGTTCTTTTACCTTGTATTCATTTTACATTTGAACTTACATTTTTTATCTTGTATTTATTTTTATCTTACATTCGTTTATTTTTTTTACATCCATCTTCCTACAGATGGGAAAACTGAGGCTCAGGGATGTTAATAGCTAGCCCAGGTAGAATAGAAGCAGCGAGGCTTTGAGCAAGGATTTGAGGCCAGGTCCCCTGACTTCATAGCCACTAATTCTCCTCACTGGCCATTTTCATTGCTCCCCAATTATTAGGAGAAAGAACTCTGAACTTTCTGAGTGAGTGGATCATCATCTCTTTGGATTTTATTTTGTCTTCCTTCAAGTCTCAGCTAAAGTCACACCTACAAAACGTCTTCCCTGGTCCTCCTTCATATTGGCCTCTTCCCTCTGAGACTATCCTCAGTTTACCTTATATGTCACACATCGCATCTGTGCAGAGCTGTTCACATGTCGTCTCCCCCTTGGACTATGAGTTCAAAGGCTGCTTCTTCTTTTCCTCCTTTCTTGATACTCTCAGGGTTTAGGGAAGTGGCTGGCACCCAGTAGATGATTAATGAATGCTCGATGACTTGACTTGACTCCAATATTAAGAAGTGCAGAACGGAAAAGAAATAGCGAATTCTAGAAAATTCTTCTCCGAGACTGTTGTGAATAGAGGGAGCCTCTTCCAGGGTGCTGGAGCCCTCTTCTTCATGGGTTGCTGCCCTCCAACTTTTCTACCGCCCACATGAGTTCGCTGGATTATTCCCCCACCTGCAGCCTCACGCCTGGCTCTGCTTCATGGTCCACCTGGTTTGCCAGGTCTGTGTGCCCAGATTTTTTTTTCCTCCTCCAAATAAACTCAGCTGAAAGGAATGCATGCAGTCAAGGACGCTTCTGGAACATTCCACGGGAGCCATTCCCAAGCTGCCAAGGGAGGAGAGAGGGAGCCAATGGTTGGATCATCCAGAGATACAAGCCTGCATCCTTCTCTTAGTGAGCTCTGAATCTGGTTCAGTTGCCTGCCACCGCCTGCCAATGACATCTCTGTGGCATTGAAGGCAGAAACAACTTCCAAAAAATGAGAGGAAGAGAAGAGGAGAGAGCTCCGAAGGTGTTTCTTCACTGGAATAAGCTGTCTTGGGAACAATCATTTAACTCAATCATTGCCTCCACTTTCCCATTTACAAATTAGCCCGAAGCCAAAGGGCCAAGGTCTAAAGATTAGTCAGGCTGAGTTTAAAAGAAATCAGACTTTGCATTAGTAGTTGTCTAGAAGACGCAGCATGGTGGGTCATGAAGCTTTGCCTGTGTGATCTTGCTGGATCCTCATAACAGCCGCATGAGGCCACAGATCTAGAAGAGCAAGGGAGACAGTTCACAGAGGAAGAAACTAAGGCCAAAGGAGGCAAAGTAACTTGTCCAGAGCCACGCAAGTAGTCGGCTTCAGAGGCCAAATTTGAACCTAGGTCCTCTGAAAGAAGAGCTACTGTTCCACATGCTATTTCTTTTACTATTATTATTTCCCTGTTTTACAGACGGATAAACTGAGGCTCAGAGAATTGAAATGATTTATCCAGGGTCACACGGGTACTAACAAATAGAGGCAGAATTTAAAGTGAGGTCTTCAGAATACCAGGATCAACATTCTTACCATATTACCCCATGATGCCATGTTAGAGTAGAAAGAGCGCTGCGCCTGGTATCAGAAGACACTTGGGGTTCTTTGTGTGATGTTGGACAAAGCACTGAACTCCCTCAGGCTTGAGTTTTTTCAACTCTACATCAATTATTGTTATTAGTCATAATAATAAAGCCATCTATTGTTTTTGTTCAGTGATTTTTCAGTTATGCCTCATTCATGACCCCATTTGGGGTTTTCTTGGGAAAGAGCCTGGAGTGGTTTGCCTTTTCCTTCTCTGGCTTATTTTAAAGATAAGGAAACTGAGGCCAACAGGGTTGAGTGACTTGCCTGGGATCACAAAGCTAGTAAGAATCTGAGGTCTGATGGAACTCAGGAAAATGAGTCTTCCGTCTCCAAACCCAGCACTCTATCCACTCGTTATCCTTAATTATTATTAGGGATAATAGTACCCAGACTATTTATTGTCAAGCCATCAACCATCTCTTATTGACCATTGACATGGAAGACGCCACAGTCGTCCACTGCATCCTGGGCCATCACCAGCTGTCCTGACTCTTGTCTTGCCAAAATGGACTTCGATGACTGGAAGAGAGAATGAGGCTGATGTCTTTCTGCAACTCTGCCTCACTTCAATCCAATTCGTGCACAAGTCAAGGCATCACCCCGTGACTGGTCCTCTTTGAAAATAAAGGATGGGGGGACAGCTAGGTTGAGAGCCATATTTAGGGACAGGAAGTCCTGGATTCAAATCTGTCCTCAGATACTTCCTAGTTGTGTAACCCTGGGCAAGTCACTTAACCCCTATTTCCTTGTCCCTTAGAACTGATACACAGTATTGATTCCAGGATAAAAGGTAGAATTAAATAACAGAAGAAAGAAAATGAAGGCTGAACAACAACAACCACTAAGTATAGGTCAGGTAAGATGCTAAGTGCTAAGAATACAAGGAAAAACCACTACAGTCCTTGCCCTCAAGTGGCTCCCATTCTAATGGGGGAGATAGCATGGACATGACCAAATATTACAAGATAAATATAGACTAGGTAGATGACAATCTCCAAGGGGAAGCACTGGCTGTTGGGAAACCTGGAAGGGCAGGAAGATGGCTCCATTGGGAAGGCCTTTCAATGCCAGGCAAGGGCTATATATAGTAGCTTTTGGGAGGCTCAGACAAGTCTGGAGAAGACTTTGCCAATTTTTAAGTACTACAGAAGTGTCAGTTCTTATTATCGCCATTCTGGGGCTTGGATGGCCCCATGATGTTTCCTGTATGGGCTTGACTACCCTCCAGAGCAGATCACTCACCCACCATCTATTCCTTTTTGTCCTGGGAGGTTCTGGCTCATCCCCTTTTATGCATATTTCATGCCTCATCCCTAAAGACCTTCCTCTGGGCCTTTTTATATGTCTTAGATACTTGGGGTCTCCAGCCTTATTCTGATTTCTGAGGTAGAGCCATGTACCAGCAACTAGGAAGCACAGTGGATAGAACACAGGGCCTTGAGTCAGGAAGACTCATCTTCCTGAGTTCAAATCTGTCCTCTGACACTTCTGAGCTGTATGATCCTGGGCAAGTCACTTTACCCTGTTGGCCTCAGTTTCCTCATCTGTCAAATGAGCTGGAGAAGGAAATGGAAAACCGCTCCAGTATCTTTACCAAGAAAACCCAAAATGAGGTCAAGAAGAGTTGGACATAACTGAAATGGACACAACAACAACAGTCCTTGTTCTGATTTCTATGGACTCTTTATCTCCTATGTCTTCGTTGGTTGATCAATAAACATTTATTATGTATCTACTAGGTACCAGGCACCATCTTCCCTATGCCTTTGCTCTGGATGTCTCCCATGCCTTGAATGTCCTTCCTCATCACTGACCCATTT
Organism: Gracilinanus agilis; assembly: GCF_016433145.1. Lineage (NCBI taxonomy): Eukaryota > Metazoa > Chordata > Mammalia > Didelphimorphia > Didelphidae > Gracilinanus > Gracilinanus agilis. Next base: position 21,091,088 of record NC_058134.1, on the reverse strand, counting down.
TTTTAATCCTTCCTTTCTCTCTTATCAAGTCTAAGACAGAAGAGCAGCAAGGGCAAGGCAAATGGGGTTAAGTGACTTGCCCAGGGTCACCTCATTATTGCCCTTTAAAATCCTTGAATTCCTTCAAGACTCAGCTCCTGTGTCTCTTTCTTTAGGAGACCTTCCCTGATATCCCCCCACCCCCCAGCTGCTAACAGGTCCATTTGGAAGTTCTATTATCCATTGATATTGCATAAGTCTATTTACAGACATGAGATGATGGGATCCACAAGGTTCTAGAGGTAGCAAGGGCCTTGCAGGCATCTAAATCACCCCCTTATTTTACAGTTGAGTAAGCTGAGGCCAAGGATGATTTATTGACTTACCCATGGTCACACAGCTGGTCAGCGCTAAGGTAGGACTCCAATCCTAATCTAACTCCAAGGCCTGCCACTCTCTCCCCAAGGTACCACCTGCCTCAGGATAAATGCTGGTTCTTGGTATACCACCACCTACTTTTTATTTTAAACAGATGAAGGAACCAAAACCCACAATAGTTAAGTAATTTGTCTGTGGTCACATAGGATATAGCAGAGCTGTATTTGAACCTCAGTCCTCTGACTCCAAGTCCAGGGCATGATGATGATGATGATGATGAAGTTAATAATTAGCATTTATGCAGCACTTGAAGGTTTGCAAAGTATTTCAGGTAAATTTTCTTATTTGATCCTGAGAGTCATGCCACGAGGTAGGTGTTGTTACTATCTCTCCAGTGCAGATGGCATTTGATGTTGCCAGACATGGCCAAAAGGTCAAGGAAGACAAAAATTAGTGAATAAAATGAAGAAAGAGCCATTGGGAGTGGTGCTCAGGGGCTCACCAGTCACTTAGGAGAAGAGTATGCCAGGAGAGGCATGAGGACAGGATGCTAGACTGCTGAGTGGGCACTGAGGAGGGCAGGGGCACCAAAGCAATGAAAACAGTCAGGGGAGACAGAGACGGGAAGATTCTCTGAGGAGGGAGCAGGGGAAAGTCAAGGATTGTTTTATTTGGTTTTTTAAGGAGAATGAGAGGTCTAGAGGTAAAGAGAAGGGCCTGCTCTCCAGCCTGAGAGGAAATCCTGGTACCATTTTGACCCTCAGTCTTCCATCTCCCTCCTGTGTGGCTCCTAACATTCTTGGCATGTTCTCCTTCCTCTCTTCCCCTTTGGTGAATCTCTTGAATTTCCAAACTCATCTGAGAGGCCTTTCCAGACTTCCTAGGTACCTCTCCCTACCCCCTTCTTCTTACCATTGGTTTCACTTGGTATATCTCTTGTGTTACTTATATGTAACTCTATTGAATTCTTCCTCTCTGATCCCTAATGAAATGGAAACTCCTTGAGGACAGGATCTTTGCTTTCTCGGCACCTACTCTACAGCAGGCTTATTGATTTATTGACTAAGGGTTTCATTAGAATGTGGGTACTTACTGGACTTGGAATCAGGAAAGGCTGAGTTCAAACTCTGACTTGTACTAGCTGTGGGGCCCTGGGCAAGTCACTTTATGGTCTTCTCTGTAAAAGGAGAGACCTAGACCAGATGGCCTCTGAGGTCCCTCCTTTTCATCCCTGAATCTATAAACCTTAAATGTAGAAATGTCAGTTATGGCCTGAAGGTAGCTGACCTTGAAAAGTGCTTTGAGCTCCTGGACCTAAAGTCACCTTCTATTAGTGGAATCACCCTTTAGGTTGTTATACCAGTTGTTATAGACTTTGCTGACTGGCTGCCAAATCCCTGCAGATCTCCAGGCTCTGAGGACTGTCTTCAGGAAGACCAGGCCACACATATCTCCCTACACATTGGCGCCCATCAGTTAACCAGCATCATGGCTCCCCTCCCTTCCTTCCCTGTGGCCTTATCCTTTGTCTTCAGGTCTATTTTGAAAGTTGATGATGAGCACATCCAAGGCAAGCTGGGATCCTTTACAGTTGGCAGCAGCAGCATTTATGTGCACACACATCCTTCCTTAGACCGATTTTCCCAAGACCCCTTTTCCCCCCACGGGCTTCTGTAAAATTACAAATACGTCCACAAGACGGGTACTGACTCTCTTCCTTTCTCTTTCTGGCTCTCTCTATTTCTCCAGAATGAGCTATGTAATAATGGAAAGGGCAATCAATCAAAAAGAATTTTTTAAGCACCTACTATGTGTTGGGGAACTGCTCAGACATTGGGAGTATAAGTACAAAGAATGAAGCTATTCCCACTCGAGGAATTTACTCTCTAGTAGGAGAGACAACATGTGCATATATATAGGTATGAAGAGTAGAATAAAGATGAATTGAATACACACACAAACCATAAAATACAAAGCAAAGGAGAACAGAAGTAAGTGGACCAGAAGAGACTAGATGCCAAAATGGCGCCAGAGCCTCATCTTGAAGGAAGCAAGAGATTCTTAGAGGAATGTGTGAAAAAGGAGAGCACTCCAGGCATGGGGCACAGATTCCACAGACAGAAGGATGTTTATGAGGAAGAGACAGAAGGTCAGTTTGGCCAGACTGTAGAGTGAGGGGAGAAGGAAGCTCCAATTTGTTTGACAAAGATTTCTGCCCAACTAAGACACTTGCCTCCCCTAGGATCATAGACATAGATCTGGAATACGGGCTATTCAGTTCTACCCTTCTCTTCATTTTACAAAGGAGGAAACTGAGACAGAGAGATGAAATGAGTTGGCCACAAAGAGCAAGATTTGCACTCAGATTCTCTGATTCTAAATCCATGGTTCTTTCTATTGAACCCTGTGCTTCTGTTTGCTGGGTGCCACCATATTCCTCTTATCCTATGTTGAGTTCAGATGTGAGCGAGCCATGCTATTCACCCCTAGGATTGCTGATATCTGTCCGACCAGCCTGCTTCGGGTCCACGTTCCCTTCCACTGTGGCCTTTTCAAAAGCCAGCAAGCAGGATTAAATCACATTTGTTGTGTTCTTTCCCGAAGCCTTCACCAGAGGCTTATCAAGATGAGGGGTGTTCCAGGCTCATCCAAGATTGTGCCAATGGGGCACGAGCTCTGGCAAGTTCTGCCCAGTCAGAATGACTCGAGCCCACGCTTAGAGACTGACTGTATCCCAGTTAAGGCTGGGAATGCTCATCACCTGACTGGCCCCAGGAGGATGAACCATTTGGCCACAGAGGCTCTCAGAGACCTACTAAGTTACAGAGGGATGGCAATCTGCTTTGGTACAGAGCAACAATCTGGGTCATAGAAGTGTTGGCATCATTACTGGAAAATGGCTTCCTGTAAATAAGTCGTTCGTTCATTCATTCATCCATCCAGGAGGGCTTGTGGTTTATGCCTGGTGAATGGTAAAGAATGCTGATTTAATCTGCAATTTCTCTCAAAAATAGGCAAAACAATAGCATAACACAAGGGTACCACAAGGGGTATCTCTCTCTGTATCTGTCTCTAACTTTCTCTGTCTCTGTCTTTCTTTCTCTCTGTCCTCATCTGTCTGTCTGTCTCTGTCTTGTTTTTTAAAGTTACTTTTTTAAGACTGGATGTCTCCATCTTGCTTAGGCTGGACATGCAGGGAATGCTTATTGGCAGACTAATCAGCTTTGAACTGCTCTGTTTCTGATCTGGGCTGTTTCACCCTTCCTTAGATAGCCTGACAGTCCCCCCAACTCTCAAAAGCTCACCATATTAATGCCAAGTTTAGGGAGGATGTCCAGTCACTTTACCTAGTCAGCCCAGAACTCCTGAACTCAAGCAGTCCATCCGCTTCAGCCTGCCCAAGACCTGGGATTATAGGCAGCATCACCGTGCAAGCCTCAAACCTTAATTTTTTAAAATCAAAATGTTTCTTTTTTTTCTTATCTTATTTTTTTACCCCAGGCATTACCAGAAACAGAATCCATCAACTCCAAGTTCAAATGCTCCATTGTGACAAAAAAAAAAAAAAAAGTTCAATAAAACCGGTTGATCCAGTGACTACATATGACAGTATATGCAACGTCTTACTCTGCTGAGAGAATGGATGTTTGTCTATTCTGGAGGACTGAGAAGGGTCATTACAAATACTCAGTTTGCTTTTCTTTTAACGTTCTTTGTGTTGGCAGTATTATAGTCCTGGATACTATTCTCTTGGTTCTGGCTGCTTCCTTCTGCATCTGTTTATACATGTCTTCCTAGGTTTCTCTGAATTCTGCATGTTTGTCATTTCATACTGAACACATCCATATTCTACAGTCCATTTAGCCATTCCACAAATGATGGACACTCACTTTGTTTGCAGTTCTTTGCTCTCGAAAGTGCTGTTATGAATATTTTTATATACAGCAGGCCTTTCCTTTCTGCTCTTTAATCACCCAATACATCAATAATTATTTATAAAGTACCTACTGTGTGCCAGGCACTATGGGTACAAATACAAAGAATGAAGCAGTTCCTACTTTCAATGAGCATACATTTCAATAAAGGAAATGACAAGTACAGAACACAGTATACCCAGCAACATATAAAATTAATTTTATAATAAGTATAAAATAATAAGATATATTATAACATACAAATATATTAAATATAATATAAAATAATAACAAAATACTAAGGGGAACTAATACATATAAAATATGCCTGGCACTATATAAAGTTAATGTTATAATAATTATACAATAATAGATTATAAGATATAAATATATTAAATATAGTATAAAATAATTAATAAACTGATAAAGTAAATGAGTACCTACAAAATATACCCAGCAATATAACTTTATGATCATTATAAAATGGTATAACATATTATACATATTATAATATATAAATATGTTAAATATAACATAAGTACTAAAGGCAACAAGTATATATAAAAATATACCCAGAAATGTATAGTTAATTTTATAATAATTATACAATAACATAATATATCATAATAAACATATGAATATAGTATAAAATAATCAAGGGAATAAGTACATATAAAAATATACCCAGCAATATATAAAGTTAAATTATAATAATAAAATAACAATATATTATATATTATAAATTTATAAGATAATTATTAATAAAATACGATAGGAAACAAGTACATATAACAATATACCCAGCAATATATAAAAGTAATTATATAATAGTTATAAAATGCTATCTGTATTATAATCTTTCTATATAAAATATAATGATTATTAATAAAATTCTAAAGGAAACAAGTATGTAGAAACATATACCCAGCACAGATATAAAGTTAATTTTATGTCTGAATTGGCTATCCTTTTCTATGTCCTTGTCATTTCCTTTATTATTTACTATGCCAAGTCCTTAGATACAAGATAGTTCGGAAGGGAAGGCATGAGCAGGGAGAGGGGATCATGAAAAGCTTCCTGCAGAAGATGGTACCTGAGTTGTGTCTTCTAGAAAGAGAAGACTTCTCTGAGGCACAGGTAAGGAGGGAGGCCGTTCCTGGGCCCGGGAATGGCTTGGGCAAATGGAGATGGGATACAGAGGGTTAGAAGTGAGAAGCAGAGAGAAGGTCAGTTTGGTTACATGTCAGAAGATGGGAGGGCAAGTCGTGTCTAATGAGGCTGACAAGATAACGTTGGAACCAGGTTGTGAAAGGCTTGAAGAACCCCAGAGAGGAGTTTCCATTTTCTTCAAGTGGCCATAGGAAGGCAGGAGGAGTTGGTGAAGTGGAGAAGTCATCCGATTGCTTAAGGAAAATGACTCTGGAGGGCAAGTGTAGAATGGACTGTAGCGGGAGGAGACCCAAGACAGAGCCCAGTTACGAGGTTGTCACCACAACCTAGGCAAGAGGTGATGAAGGTCTGACCTATGGTCTTGGCTGAGTGAGTAGATGGGATTAGAGTCAAGGGAGGGGGCCAAGGGAGACCAAGATTTGGCGACTCCTGGGCTAGGAGGTGTATGAGACGCTGGAAGGATGGCTGAGCCTTTGACAGAAATAGGGAAGTCTGGAAGGGGAAGCGCTCGACATGTGGAGTTTAAGACGACTCTGGGACATCCAAATGGAAATATCCTCTCGGTAGTTGGTGATCTGAGATTGAAGCTTGGGGGAGAGACGGTGGGCAAATAAAAAAATCTGTGAATTATCTACATAGAGATGATAGTTAAACCCATGAAATATGATCTCTTCAGGCTGCATCTTCAGTAGCTAGACTGCATTCAAGAGTATCAACAGTTGTTATTTTTCTCAAAGAATTCTAGCTGATTTCCAAGACAATTAATGAAACTCCCAGGTCCACCAAGAGAGTAGTAGTGTGTCTGTCTACTCTCAGCCCCTCCAGCAGGGACTGCTTCATTTTTTGGAGCTTAGAGGTTTCTAATAACAGAAAAACTTGCTCTTCATTGCATACAGAAATTTTCTCAATAACGAGTCAAGTTGTATGTGCCACCGTGAGAGCTCAACGCTGGTGTCACACAGAGGACATAATGTTCAGAGCTGGCCAAGACAAACGTTTGGCCTTGGCTCTGAGGTCTGGGTG
>NC_058134.1:21054987-21081652 GCF_016433145.1 Gracilinanus agilis | reverse complement strand
CCTTCCTTCCTTCCTTCCTTCCTTCCTTCCTTCCTTCCTTCCTTCCTTCCTTCCTTCCTATTTCTCTGGAACCAAGGCATAAAGTGAACTTGATCCAATTAGTGCAGTGATCTATAATATCCTCCTGGGTGATAATAACATGGGATAAGAAGAGTAAAGTGAACCTCACACCCCCCCCACCCCCAGCATCAAACAGAAGCAGTGGGTGATGTCATTTGTCCCTAAAAGTGTTGATGAATAAAATTTTTTGAAGAGTCCTTGACCAGTTCATAGGATCACAGCAATAGAAAAGACTTCAACAATCATCTAGAACAGACCAAATTGAAAGCCTAAATAAAAGATGGAAGCAAGAATGAGGACAAATGAGGACAAATACAAAAGTGTTAGAAAAGCTAAAGCCCAGAATAAGCTGAAGGTGTCACAAAGGACCTTTTTTTTCCCAAAGCTATTATCAAATGAAATATTGTTTAACCCTTCCCTTTCATCTTAGAATCAATACTTTGTATTGGTTCTAAGGCAGAAGAGTGATAAGGGCTAGGCAATGGGGGTTAAGTGACTTGCCCAGGGTCACACAGCTAGGAAGTGTTGGAGGCCAGATTTGAACCTAGGACTTCCTATCTCTAGGCCTGGCTCTCAGTCCACTGAGGCACCCAGCTTCCCCCTATTATCAAATGAAATAATTTTTGTAAAGTGCTTAGTACCATGCTTGACACAGAGAAGGTGTTACATTCAAATATTGACTCCCTCCTCATGCTGCCCCAATGTTGAGGACAGAGGACTAGCCCTCTTCTTGGAGATGATGGGAGATAACACTTTGGAGGCCGCAGAACTTGATTCCTCTATTACTTCTATCTTCTCTCCTACCCACCACTGAAGTCCTTGGATGCCTCTTAATGGGAAGGAAATTCTTGAGTTATCCAAGGCTAAACCAGGAGAAAAGCTCTGGTGGATCTAATTTGAGCTTGGGAATGGGTTGAGGACTAGATCAGCTGCATTTCTAAAGTTTTCTCATCAGAAATTTCAGCACCAGGAGATTGTTGAATTCAGCCACAAAACCTCAATAAAGTGTCATGGGTTGTACAAAGGCAGGAAGTACAAAGTGCTCCCCCTTCCTCCCCTCCTTCCCTTCCTTTCCCATTGCCTGCTTCATGTACGAGATTACAGATCTGTGAAATATGTTATACAATCAAATAGGCAAATCAGTTGAGCTGTGGTCACTAAGTCCTAAGAAAGGCACCAAGACCCACTCCTGCTCTGAGGCACCAGACAAAAACAGGGGGGAGCCGGGGTTCAGGGCTGCAATTAGGCTGCCTCATTTTATTGAGATCCTGTCACTATAGGTTGTGGAAGAAGGGCATGCAAGAGAGCCAGAGGAGAACTCTTAGTCTGGTTAACCTGGCGACTTTTGCCTGTCTATGTCTGCATTCTCTAGATTATGTGTGTCCCGAGGGAAGTCCTGTGTGTTTGGGCCATACTGGAATGTGATTGAGGTCTTAAATTCAGAGTGAGCCAAGAGCTCAGCAGTAATAACTTTGACCCAAGGCCAGCGGCACCTGCATCCCTAACATCACATCTTCGTCCTTCCCCATTCTCTTGGGCATGTCTGGGACACGAGTCAGGGGACTTTGACAAAGCCCTGAAACATTTGCTTCCTGAGAAGAATGTTCTTCAGACTGGGAAGGTTAGAACAAAAATGGCGGACACAAGTGAGCCTCAAGGACGGTAAAGAGATGGCAGGGAAGCTTTTAGCCGTCCTCTAGGAGTTCAAGTCATCTAGTCCAGATCAATGGCGACCAAAAGAACAGAAAGAACTTGCAGGGGTGACTGGGGCACCATTGTTGGTGAACGTTGTGTCATGGAGAAGACAAGAAGTGCCAAGGGAGTAGAGAAAGGCCAATGCTCCTGCTTCCATAAAGGAAAAGAGGGTAGCTTGGGATCGTGAACTTTCACTCCGATTCCTGAAAAAAACTTTAGAATTATTATTTTAAAACCCGACTTTCCATCTTAGAATCAATACTGTGTATCGGTTCCAAGGCAGAAGAGCAGTAAGGGCTAGGCATTGGGGGTGAAGTGACTTGTCCAGGGTCACACAGCTAGGAAGTGTCTGAAGCCACATTTGAACTCAAGATCTCCTTGAGACAAAACAGCAGCAGCAGCAGCTGCCATTCACCTTCCCAATCCAGGGTGGAGGGATGCTGGGCTCCGAGCTCAGCCACTGACCATTGGCGCTGGTGCGGCTCAATCTAGGTCCTGGACGAGAATGTCCCAGGTTACCCGCCTGCATTCCAGGGGCAGCGCCCGGGGCCGGAGCCGGACCAGATTCTGCACACACCAGAGACTGGTTCCGCGTCACTCACTCGGGGGGAGTCCCCCTCCCCCCCACATGCAACCGTATTTAAAAGGAGGCGATGTGCTATGATTGGGGGAAGGAGATTGAATTAGGGAGTATAGAATTCGAGAATTTTGTACCTTTGGACTTCGCCCCCCAGAAGTCCTTTTAATCTCTCCACCACGTTGCGTGGTCACATTTTGTTTATATAGTTCTGTAACTCCTCCCTCTCTCTTCTCTTGCCACCCATTGTATATTCATTTTAATCTTTACCGGAGACTGGTCAGGAAAGGCTCGGATTCGTATCCTGCCTCCTACGCGTATCGTGTGACCCCTCTGAGCCTTGGTTTCCCGGGGTGTGAAATGGGTTTCAGCATCCCGCACGCCTCTACCGTAGCGCTGCTGTTAAAGGCAGCACTTGAGAATCCCCCGGAAACGTGGGGTCACATGACTAAAGCCCATGTGACTATCAGCATCGCTGAGTGAGGGACGAGGATATTTGATGTTTGGTTTGGAAATGGGATTTCCCCGGTGTAAGGAGCTCCTAGGACGTGCCGCTCCCCCCACCGATGCAGAATGATCCCTAAGTCGTCCTCTTAGAGTTGCTGAGGACAATGAGATGTTAAGGGACTGATCCAAAGTCTCGGAGTCAACCTATGTCAAATGATGTTAATAATAATAATTACTGGGGAAGTCATTCACGTAGGGTAACTCACGAGCCTAAGAACAATCCTGGAAGGGCAGCTGGGTAGCTCAGTGGTTGAAGAGTCAGGCCTAGAGACCGGAAGTCTTAGGTTCAAATCCGGCCTCAGACACTTCCCAGCCGTGTGACCCTGGGCAAGTCACTTGACCTCCATTGCCCACCCTGACCACTCTTCCACCTAGGAGCCAATACACAGAAGTTAAGGGTTAAAAAAAAAAAAAAAGAACAATCCTGGGAGGGAGATGATTATTTCTATTTTACAGATGAGAAAAGGGAAGCCCTGAAATGAAGTGACCTGTCTAGGGTCACACAGCCTTTAAGCAGAAGAGTTGAACCCGTGTCTTCCTTGGGTCAAAACTAACAGGCCATTGATTATGCCAATACCCAATCACCGAGTGGAGCTGGGATTCAGCCTGCATGGGGAAAGTCTTGACATTTCTAACTAATCCCTAATGATAATGTAATGGGTAGGAAGTTGAAAAGCTGACAGATTTAGATTGATAGACGAGGCGGAATCATGGGTAGAGTATTGGAATTGGATTCAGGAAGAATCGAGTTCCAGTCCTGTCTCAAACAATAGCTTTAAAGTAAGTCATGGCTTTTCTTAACCTTCATTTCCTCATCTGTAAAATGGAGATAACTGATGGCCCCTATTTCCAAAGGGCGTCCAATGAAATGTTTGCAGGCCTTAAAGTGCTCTATAAATGCTATGGATTATTATTATTAATAATAATATATAATTAATAATAATCCATTTACTTATAGTAACAGCGAATTCATTCAAAACCGTGCCAAGTTCTTGCTGCTTCTAGGGATGTCCAGCAGCCCTGAGGGGGATGGGAAGGGTCTCAGAACAATCTTAATGGGCAGAAATGCCCGCCGCGTCGTGTCTGAACGCCCTTTGTCCAGATTTAGACTTTCCTCAGACACGCACCCCTCTCGGCAGGAGGGTTCTAGGGACAATGCCAGCACAAAGGCAGGAAAAGCAGGCCTAACTTCCTGCCCTTCTGGCTCTCTTCCCACCAGTCAGCACACCAGGGAAAATGCACAGAGACGTGTTCACGTCAGGGAAACTTCCAGGGGAGCCCACATGATGCGTGTCCCCTTCCTGAGCCCCCTGCGCTGACCTTGAGTCCACAAACAACCAGGTCTGCCAGCGGGGAATCAGGAAGTGGCCGGGCTAATTATCCACCAGCGATTAGGAATGGCTCTTTCTGTTCCTTAATGGCCCCAACTCACCCTACTTGGGTGCAGACCAGATAGGACCAGAGTCTGGACTTGTAAACCCATTAGTGCGATGACTCCCAGCCCCCTCGGCACCCTCCTTTTTGAACAGATAAGACAAATGAAGGCCACGGAAATGCAATGGAGCTTCCAAAATCAATCCGTGGAGAAGTAGGACTAATTTCTTTTTCTGAGTGCTGAAGATACCCGTACAAAGACAAAGCAATCTCTCTTCTCAGGCAACTTACATTCTACTAAGGGAGGCAGCAAGTACCTGTGTATAAGGAGCGTCTGGAATCGATACAAATATAGATGAGGTAGCCAGATGCATGGGCAGCTAGAAGGCCAGACCCAGAGACTGGAAGACTCACCTTCCTGAGTTCAAATCTGGCCTCAGACTCTTACTCGTTGTGTGACTCTTGGCAAAAGACCCTGTTGGCCTCAGTTTCCTCATCTATAAAATGAGCTGGAGAAAGAAATTGGCAAACCGCTCCAGGATCTCTGCCAAGAGAACCCCAAAGAGGGTCACGAAGACTTGGTCATGACTGGAAAACAACTAAATCAACAGTCTCGCCATCAACAATTATTTTTGTGTACCCGCCATGGACCCAACAGACCAGAAAGGCAAGCAAGTGGACAAGACTGGGACAACAAGCTATAACTTGGGAGGTCCATTTGCTTATTTTAGTCCTTTTGGTCTACCCGTAGGTGCTTGAGCTGAATCCTGGGAGAGAGAGAGAGAGAGAGAGAGAGAGAGAGAGAGAGACAGAGACAGAGACAGAGACAGAGACAGAGACAGAGACAGAGACAGAGAGACAGAGAGAGAGACAGAGAGAGAGACAGAGAGAGAGACAGAGAGAGAGACAGAGAGAGAGAGAGGTTTAATGGAAGCAAGAAGACAATAGATTCTAAAAGCCACATGGGTTATACGTGCCAGAGGACTCTAACCCAGGCAATGTGATGGCAAATCTGGTATTCTTCTCATTGCAACATGCTGGCTCTCAAATGGTACAATTGCTTGTGATATATTTTCCTTGGTCTTCTGGTTTCTGAGGGACTTCTCTAATTTATAGTATTAATATTTGCAGCCATTGCCAAAGGTGTCATTCGAATAGGGTACCCAGAACTTTGCCTCGGGGTGGGAATGTTAGAGGGAGGCTACCACACTCTCCAAGAACAGAGTTCCTCCCCTGCCCACATGCCCCTTAGTGGGGCCAGCAACCGCCATCTTGTCCTGTAAGTCCAATTAAACCTCATCCTGGAGGGCAAAGGTGGGATAGAATCCCTTCTCCTTGAGATCTGTAGCATAGTCCCAGGGTAAACTTCTCCTTTCTCTCTTCCCCTGGTTGCCTCCTAGGTGGGGTCCTCATGATCCAAATGAAATCCCTCCCTCATTGCCACCCGCCTGACACCAATGTTATTACAGTATGCTATTTATTATACCTGAGTCCAAAAGTTAGAGGTGTCCAGTGGTATGCAGAGGGTAGGCTGATTCTCTCCTCTTTTCTTTCTGATCTTTCCCATATTGGAGAAATGGTTTCAAAACAAATCAGCCCGATAATTGGGAATAGTCATCATGCGACTTTAATCTTGCTTATGTTAATACTTTGGATCGATGACCTCTTCAGCAAGGATAGTGTCCCCGCTGGTCTGTGCCCTCACCATCTTCCATGATTCTGGCCCATTTCTTTCCTAGATAGTTTGAAAAAAAGAGCTGCACATAAAGGTGATACACATTATGAGCCCTAGATCATGTGGGACCTCATTGTATAGAACTGTAGATATCAGGCAAAGGACACCCATTTCTTCTACCACAAAGAAATTCTTCAAGCATAGAAGTTAGGGGCAGCTAGGTGGTTCAGTGCATTGAGAGCCAGGCCTGAAGACAGGAAGTTCTGGATTCAAATCTGGCCTCAGATATGTCCTAGCTGTATGGTCCTGGGCAAGTCATTTCTGCCTTGGCACCAGTACATAGTATTCATTCTCAGATAGAAGTTAAGGGTTTTAAAAAAAAAAAGACTCATTGCTAAATACTTAAGTGTGAAATAGTAAATTATCCCTTTAAACATACCCTCCAGGGAGGTTGAGGCTTAAAGCATTAACACATGAAATACTTGGTGGAACGGCTGAATTGGAATGTCACTCTCACCTTGGATCTGTACTGTCTAAGCAACTCACTAAGGGCCTTTTTTTTCTGGCAAGCCAGCGTCTGACTTTGGCTCCTCCTCCTGTCTCTGGCCATCCCCTCTTCCAAGGATTTGTTATGAAGATCCCTTCCTAATAGACAGTTAGCCCCAAAGAGTCCAGGAACTCTTGGTATTTCAATAAAACAGCAACAGAGATTTTTGTTCAGTCTTGCCTGACACTTCATGACCCCATTTGGGGTTCTCTTGGTAAAGATATTAGAGTGGTTTGCCATTTCCTTCTCCATCTCATTTTAAAGATGAGGAAACTAAGGCCAAGAAGGTTTAGTGACTTGCTCAGGTTCATGCAGCTAGTGTCTGAGGTCAGATTTGAACTCAGGAAGATGAGTTTTCCTGACTAGACTGAGTACTTTATCCACTGAGCCACCTCGCTGCCCCATAAAGAGTAGGAACGTTCATCTTTTAGAACTTCCATTTGGTCACTTGTGTTCAGGGAAAGAAACACAAATCAAAAGAGGCAGCCAGAAAACCGAGGTCTGATGCAAGGTTCTCCTAGACAGAACGTACTATTGCCGCTCTCTATGTGTGAGTAGCTACCTACGCGAATGGGGGGTAGCAAGGGAAAGTATCTTCTCTTTTGTCCACCCCCCTCCCCACCACAGAAGCAAGAATGAAGGAACTCGAAAAGCTCTGACATATTTGATGGACAGAAAGAGATGAAGTGTTTCAGAAATGGTTGCTGCCTCTTTGAAAGTGGACATCTCCCTGATCAGAGACCAATCCTATTCGATGCCATCCATCCCCTTCCCACAAGACTCCATGCCCACCTTGTCATCCCAAAGTGCAAATCCACAGTTTGCTTCAGGTTCCCTGAAAGTCCTCCGATGAGAAGCCTTGCTTGATATCTCTGCAGGCTCCAATGGAGTAAGGGGGGAGAAGTGCTCCCCTGATGGCCTCTATTCCATTGGGACTCTCAGAAAACTAATGGGGGGAGTAGACGACAATGAAAAACTACTGTCTCAATATGGCAGACAGGGAGGGAAGAGTCAATGCTTCTTGGTCTCCTCTCAGCTTCACCTTGGCCATCAGCATGGAGAGCCACTGAAGCGTCTTGGATCATCATTTGCTTGTCTCAGTCCTCCCTGCTTCTGCCAACCCTCCCTCCTCCAGGCCCTGCTCACTTCCTTTTAAAACCTCATCCTTCTCAGAAATCTTCCCACCATTCCAAGCCCTTCCTTTCCCTTGGCATGCCTCCTCTCTGCCCCCACACATCCAGTCTCCTCAGAAATGGAGTCTGGGCAACTTCTTCCATTTCTGGACCCAAGTCTGAGGGGACTGAAGTGGTGGGACCCGTTTTCTTGGACCACATCCCCTACGGCACCAAGGGGCTTTGGGGAAGGGGGGCTAGCCGTGAAGGACCCGGACCAGGAAGAAATGTATCAATGAGAAAGAAACATGGCTCAGAGGAGCACCCTCAGCTGGAAGTGGTGCCTCTTTGTGCCCATGGGCAAGCTCCCTTCTGTTTCTGGTTCAGCTGAGCTCATGGAACAGCTACTCTGTAGGTATAGCAATTCTGTGCTATTCTCTATGGAAGAAAATATTAAAAATGATAAGAAGAGTCAGGCCTAGAGACAGGAGGTCCTAGGTTCAAATCCGGCCTCAGACACTGCCAAGCTGTGTGACCCTGGGCAAGTCACTTGACCCCCATTGCCCACCCTTACCAATCTTCCACCTAGGAGCCAATACACAGAAGTTAAGGGTTTAAAAAAAATGATTTTTTTTTAAATGATAGGAAGCTCTCGCCCTTTCATTCCATTTGTAAAGAAGAAATGCAACCTCCCTGCTTTCCCTGGAGACACGTGGGCTATGGAGGCTGAATATTGCATATACAGTAAGTTAAGGAGAAGAGATTGACCGGTTTTTGCTTAACTGTTTTTCTTGATTACAAGGGAAGGTTCAGTAGGGGGTGGGGTAGTGTATGTGAGTATATGTGAGAGTGTGTGTGTGTGTGTGTGTGTGTGTGTGTGTGTTTGCACGCGTGGTGGGGGAGCAGGGAGTGAACCACATTAAGAAATTACTGTGAAGTAAAAACAAAAGGCATAATAAGTAAAATGTCAACTTTTTTTTAAAAGAGGAAATGCTCCACCCCCACTTATCATTCTGGGGTTTCCGGGAGCGTTCATCCGTATTTATAAAGCACTTTAAGCTTCTCTCAAAGATGCTGAGGACAAAGTGTTTTTCTTAGAAATAACATGTCAAGGCCCTTCCATCCCGGCTTCCTGGTCTCTCAATGCACGGTCTGAGGCCTCCGTCCAGAGAACACAAGTTCCGCCTTCGGAGTTTGCCTCCTGAGAAGTTTAAATTCCTTCTGGGGGCAGCGTTGTTTGGCCTCCTGCTTCTTCTTCCGGGCAGAAATCCAGAATTTTAATGCCTTTCTCAAGTGGGACGTGGGCGCCTTCTTGGGCCTCCCATTTGACGACGTCCTCATCAAACCCCACCGGACGGCGGCTGGACAGTCAGCCAGCATGAGCTCCGGAGAACTGGCTTCCAGCTCGCTGGTCCATGGTTGTTCTAGGAATGTCTGGAACGGAGAGTTTCATGGACGTTCTCCTCCAGCACCCGTCCTTCTGGCCAACAAAAGGCCCATAATGGCTCCCTTGAAACGTGTGGGGCCTCCGGGTCTGCCTCCAGCAGTGCCAGTGCATGACAGTCGTCCAAAGATCGGGGCAGAGAGCTCACGCGGTTAAGAGCACCAAGGCAAGAGGCAGGAAACCAGGACGGGACGGCGAAGATCAGGAATCAGAAGAGAGAAACTAAGCCAAGAGAGTGGGTGGTGGGGCTCATTTGAAACCCTTCCAAAAAGTCACATCCATCAGCACCAGCCCAGAGCCATGATTCCAGGACTTTGATTGGCCCCAGAGAAAAGATGGCGGCACAGCCTTCATGGGATAAGAGACGAAGGGGGCAGGGACAAAGGCAGCTTAGGGTGTAGAGAGTTGGCCTGGAGCCAGGAAGAACAGAGTTCAGATCCAGCCTTAGACTCTTATTAGTATGTGACCCTATCAGCTTTCTCATCTGTAAAATGGGGGTGATAAACAGCACCTCTCTTCCAGAACTGTTGTGGGGAGCAGATGAGATAAGATTTGTAAAGGGCTTTGCAAACTTTAGAGTTTGATACAAATGCTAGTTACCATCATCAGGATGGAAAGCCTTTTATTTTTTATTTCACTTTAGTATGGAGACTTCTAGGGGTAGTTAGGTGGTACAGTGGATGGAGCATTGGGTCTGGGGCTAGGAAGACTCGTCGTTCTAAGTTCAAATCTGGCTTCAGACACCTCCTAGCCGTGTGACAGTTGGGCAAGTCACTTAACCCTATTGGCCTCAGTTTCTTCATCTGTAAAATGAGCTGAAGAAGAAAATGGCAAACCCTTCTAATACTTCGGCCAAGAAAGCCCCAAATGGAGTCACGAAGAGTTGGACATGTCCAAACAACAAAAACTGTTAACAGAAATGGCTGAAGTAATGCCCTGATGTGATGTGGTTTCCCTCCCATATATTTTACACCTAATTCTCTGCATACTTGATGTCTCCTTCCATCTGCCAACGGTAGCATAAGCTGCCTGAAGGCAGGACTTAGCCAAGTATCTCACCTATGTTATCGTTCGGTCATTTCATCATGTCCGACTCTTCATGACCCCATTTGGGGTTTTCTTGGCAAAGACACTGGAATGGTTTGCCATTTTCTTCTCAAGCTCGTTTTACAGATGAGGAAACTGAGGTGGGCAGGGTTAGGTGATTCATCTTGGGCCACCCACTATTAAGTGTCTGAGGCCAGATTTGAACTCAGGAAGAAGAATCTTCCCAAGTCTGAGTCTAGAGCTCTATCCACTTTACCACCTAGCTGCCTATCTTGCACGTGATAGGAACTTAATAAATGTTGGTTGAACTAAATTGAATGACAGCAGCCAGGTAGAACAGTGAATAGAACACTAGACTTGAGAATCAGGAAGATCTGAGTTCAAATCCTGCCTCAGACATTTCCTAGGTAAGTCATTTAACCTCTACTTTAGTTTTTCCCCTCTGTAAAATGGAGATAATCATAGCACCTCCATCCCACAGTTATTCTGAGGATCAAACAAGATGTGTGTAGAGCTTTTTGAAACCTTAAAGTACTGTATAAATAAATACTAGCCATTATAATGCTGCAGTCAATAGAGCAGAGTATAACACAGCCTTAGTACACAAGAGCTGTCCATCAAGATGGCGGCCACCTCCCAAAGTATCTGCCTCACCCCATCATCTTCACTTCTTTTCCCCCTAGGACAGCTTGCCTTCCAGTTACAGGCATTAAATCTGTGAACTCTTCCCTTTAGCCCTCCTGCTGTAAACAAAATAGCCAAAAAAAGAAAGCACAGAAAAGCAGAACACTGTTTTTTCAGGGGGCTCTTTCATTAGTGGGTCCCAGAGGATTTTAGATCATTGTTCTAAAGGCTCAGGAGGAAGCTCTGGTTACCCCCCACCCACCTTCCCTATGTCCCACCCTTTATGTGTAGGATTTAAAAAGGGGGTCAGAAACTGAGCTGCAAGAGGGTTAAATGAATTGGTGATTGGCCCACATTCAAGAAGGAAGAGTGAGAGGGAGCCAGGAACAGCTCTCAGAAAATGAATTCCAAGCCTCATTGTCCCAGGTCAAACTGAAATCCTCTCTGGTGAACTTAGTTGGACAATAAACTCAATTTGGAGAAGATTAAGAATGATGAACTAAGGTCTCTTGAAGCCTGAGGTATCTGGACTTCTAGATTCCATTATCTTTCACAGTCTTCCCTTAGTAATTGTTTAAAACCCTTTCTTTCCCTCTTAGAATCAATACTATATATTGGTTCCAAGGCAGAAGAGTGGTAAAGGCAAGGAAATGGGGGTCAAGTGACTTGCCCAGGGTCACTCAGCTAGGAAGTATCTGAGGACAGATTTGAACCCAGGACCTCTTGTCTCTGGGCCTGGCTCTCAATCCACTGAGCTACCCAGCTGCCCCCTTCTTTTAGTAATTTGATAGCACTTATTGCCCACGTATTGTCTTCTTCCTTTCAGAAGGCACAGATTTCATTATGTTTCCAAACATTATCAATTCTCCCTCTTTCTACTACTTTGCCCCAGTGTGAATCTTATGAAAAATCCCATTTCACTGTATTCCTTCCCACCAAAAAATGGCCCCATTGTCATAAAACTCACATAGGATTACATAGAGAGAGCTGGAAAGGACCTGTAATTCTTACAAAAGAAGAGAGTCATTCAAAGAGGCAGAATTCAAACTCAGGTCCTTTGGCTCCAAATCTAGCAACCTTTCTTTCCTCCTTCCACTCAGGGTTCCCTCCTCCCCAGCTTTCCCCTTTCTGTACCAAATTTCAAAAGATAAGACGAATGCTTTGCTTGGGCCAAGGACAGAAAGGAATCTCTTTGTCTAAAGATTTTGAAAAGGAGATGCCCTGCGCTCCAGAATGGCCTCGCTGTTCAATCGAAAGTGGTCTCCTGGCTTCCCTCAAGCCCCAGCTAAAATCCCACACTCTCCAGGGGGCTTTCCCAATTCTGCCTCGATGCTAGTGCCTTCATCTGGCAATTATTTCCCATTTATCCTGTCTATCAGCTCGTTCATACGTAATGGTCTCCGCCATTAGACTGCAAGCTCCTTGGGGGCAGAGATGGTCTTGTAGCTTTCTTTGGATCCCCAGTGCTTAGTGTGGTGCCTGGCGCGTAGTAGGCATTTTATAAATGTTTATGGACTCTTCTCTGCACAGTAACCAGTGATCTCTTAGTTGCCAAATTTGATGGCGAGCTTGCGGACTTCTCTGCACACCTGACACTCTCAGTCGCCCTCTCCTCCTAGATACTGCCTCTTCTCTAGGTTTTGGTGACTCTGCATTTTGGGGGGGGGGGACGTTCCCTTCTTACCCATTTGACCATCCTGTCCTTTGTTGATTCATCATCCATACACTGCCCCCTACCAGTGAGTGTTCCTCAAGGCACTCTCTTGACTCTATACTCTTACTGGATGACATCTTCAGCTACCATGAGTTAATGACCATCCCTATGTAGATGGCTCTCAAATGGCTAGATTCAACCCAAGTCTTTCTCCAGAGCTTCCTTCCCACATCGCCAAAGGACCTTGCAGACTAGATGTCTCACGGCCATCTCACACTCAACATATCTAAAACAGCTCGTTTCCTTCCCTTCCCCAGATCCAAGGAGATGCCACATCTTGCCCTTTCTGCATTCCCGTGTCTCTCTCATCCCGCTCCTCATTTTACTCACACTGCCACCCCCAGTTCAGAACTTTGTTTCCTCTCACAATTCTTATAATACTCACTACGATCTTAGGATTATTGCCGTATAGATTACAATTATTTGCTTTGTCTCCTTGTCTCGCCCTCGTTTTCATTGTGGTGGCTGTTCAACCATTTTTCAATCATGTCCATGTCTCCATTGCCCCATGTGGGGTTTTCTTGGCAGAGATACTGGAGTGGTTGGCCATTTCTTTCTCCAGCTCATTTCACAGATGAGGAAACTGAGGCCAACAGGATCAAATGATTGCCCAGAGTCACACAGTGTCTGAGGACAGATTTGAACTCAGGTCTTCCTGACTCCAAATCCAGCACTCTATCCACTGTGCCACCTAACTGCCCAAATCCTAAATATTCTCCTTGTTCCAATTTGTCTAGCTGCCAAGGTTGATTTTCCTCAAATTTTCCTAAAATGTCATTCTTTGATTCAGCAACTCCATTGCTTCTAAAATGCTTGTAACATGCTTCTCATGTTGACATTTTCAAAAATAATTGAGATCTCTGGTTTCTACATTGCCTAAATTTCTCCTATGATGCCCCCTTTTCCCACTCCCACTGAGTCAAGAATGTTTTTTTAAAAAAGAGGAAGAATATAAGCAAAACCGATTAAGACAGACAAAAAAATTTTGATAAATTATATGTAAGGCACCACATCTGGAGACCCTAACTTCTGCTAATAAAGAGGTGGGGGAGGGAGTTTCTTTGGCATTCAATGCTTTTTTAAAACCCTTCCCTTCCCTCTTAGAATCAGTACTGTGCATTGGTTCCAAAGCAGAAGAGCAGTAAGGACTAGCAATGAGGATTAAGTGACTTGCCCAGGGCTACACAGGTAGGAAGTATTTAAGGTTCGATTTGAATCCAAGACCTTCTGTTCTCGGAGGCCTCATTCAGTGCTCTTTCCACTAGGACTCAGCCTCCCTTCTCAACCTTATTATCCATTCCTCCTTTGCCTACACTTAGTGATCCAGTCTAACTGGTCTTCTTGCCATTCCTTCTCCAGGATCCTTGAGCTGCCCCCCATTAGAATTCAAGCCCTCTGGGGGCAGAGCCTGGAATCCCCAGCTCTTGGCACAAAACCTGGCCCACAGTTCTTGTTGTTTATCTTTCAGCCTCCAGGGGGACTCCCAGCCTGACCGGTGCATGAATGGGATTTAAGTGAGGCAGCCTCATTCTCTCATCCTAAAGTCCAGCACCAAGACAGAAGGCAGGCCTGAGGGCAATGGCCCAAGATGAACAGCCTAGAGAGCCTGCTTCCATGATCTTCATGGCCATTGGGACAGATGGTTCTCATGTGCCCATTTCGCTGGGGGAAGTCTTCCAGGTTTGGGATAGATAGACTCTGCCCGCCTAACTCCCCCAAAGACAGCTTTGTGGCCCATCCGTTATCCTCCGCCTGGTTTAGCTGTGTGGCTCAGCTCAGATGGGGACTTACCCACATGTGGCTGCCACGCAGGCTGCGGCTTCTCGGAGTCACAGGGGAGAGTTGAGTGCCGGGTGGACAGCGAAGGTGGATGAACAGCCCTGAAAAGGGCTCCCTCCCACCAGAGGTACCAGTCCTCCCTGAACACCCCTGGGGCACCCAGCGGGTGCTGAATGAATGCTGATTCTCTGACCGATCTTGCATTGCATCCCACCGTCTCCCTGTGTGACTAGGCAGAGTCGACATTGGCCAGAGGCTTTCAAGACATGTTATGGGATGGATGATGGAGGCTCTAAAGCAGAGAAGGGCGTAACCAAAACAAACAGAAGTCACCCTCCCAAGAGAGTCACAAATTTCAGCAGTTCATTTCTTCTAGCCCCAGCCTCCCAGGGAAGCTTGTTCGATGCCATTAACTTAACAGAGGCAATTTTCCAGCTTTCCAAAGCACTTTTAAGCCATCAATTAAGCCATCACACCCAGAGCAATGTGTTTGCTCTGCCCTTGTACATATTGGTAAATGGAAAAGAGAAAAAAGGCTCGGGGATTTCTAAAGACTCTGGGCTTCCAAGCACCAAGGGCAGCCATTCCCCAGACTCAGGCCATTAGAGCTTGGAAGGGTCCAAACCCCTCATTTTTTTATTTTGTTTGTTTTTTTTAACCCTTAACTTCTGTGTATTGGCTCCTAGGTGGAAGAGTGGTAAGGGTGGGCCATGGGGGTCAAGTGACTTGCCCAGGGTCACACAGCTGGGAAGTGTCTGAGGCCGGATTTGAACCTAGGACCTCCTGTCTCTAGGCCTGACTCTCAATCCTCTGAGCTACCTAGCTGCCCCCCCCCCATTTCATTAATCCACTGAGCACTGATCCTTGAATTTTTATTTTCTCACAAGATCAACCACACAGCACTTGGGTTTACCAGGAACTAAGAATACAAAGACCCCAAATAAAAAACAAAAATGAGTCAGACAATGATAAAGCCGACACTTCCTGCCCTCAAGATGCTTACCTGCCTTTGGCTATATAATGTCAAAGATGAGGCAGCTGAGCTTTCCTGTCCACCCAGAGGCACCTCATAGAGGAGGAAGGTGACTTGGCGCCAGGGCCAACCCTCCTCCCGGTTCCTAGTAGGAATCGCTTCTACTACACCCAATTCAATCCAGCAAACTTGTTTAGATAGTTTTTATTTGTAGGACACTTTGAACGTTCATCTACCCTCTGCCTGATTATTTCCCAAGTCCGCCCCTTCGGTCAGCCATAGCTCTGATTATTAGGAAGGACTTTCTTATACTGAGGCAGAATTTAGCATCTTCTTGTTCTACCACCTGGGTAAGTCTCCCCCCTCCCCTCAAATTTCCCTCGATTTACTGTCTGTGGAATGTTGGGAAAGTCACTTAATTGCCTTGGTTTCCTCACCTGAAAATCAGGGCTGGGTTAGACTGAAGACAGGCTTCTAAGGTCCTTCCTAACTCGTTCTATGATCTTATGAAGTATTCGAAGGCAGTGATCATCTCTCTGCCAATGTAGATAGCAGCCCATCCACGCCCCTCCATCCTGTATAAATTTGCCTCTGGCTTCCTCTAGGTTTTCGTGAGAGGGTCTGACCAATGTATTGGGCGACTTCCTCATCTGCTCTTGACACATGGGCACTTGGAGTATGCCAGTGGCACATGGGGACTAGCCACTGGAAATTTAGGATGATAATAATGGTACATATTAATATACATAAGTATAATTCTATTGGTAATAACAATAGTATTTATGTAGTCCTTTAAGACTTACAAAGTGCTTTACAAAAATTGTTTCATTTTATCCTCATACTAACCTTGGAAAGCACATGATATTATTATTCCCATTTTATGGATGGGAAAGCTGTTAAGTGACTTGCCCAGGAGAGTAAGTATCTGAGGTCACATCTGAATGCGTCTTTCTGACTCCAAGTCCAGCACTATCCACTGTATCACCCAACTGCCTCTTTGAATCAAATAGGAACCGAATTCCTATTGAAGAGGAGCTTTGCTGGATCCTTCTTCTGGAAGGAGGAAAGAAGGGATGGGAATCCGTCTAACTAGTTGTGAGCTCCCTGGGTCGCCATCTTTTATTGGGAGTGGCCCGCCTCCGTATGCCCTAATTAGGGTTCCGGGTTCCCGTGTGTCTGTCCTAGATCCAGCAGGACACCAGCATCATTAAGTACACGGAGCCCCAAGTTCACTTGACCCTTTGTGAAGGGATTCCCAGGAACACGGCTGGGCCCGATAGTAGTGGGGAGGGTAAGAAAAGGAGCCAGTTGGCCCGGGTCCTCCGTCTCAAAGGTCAGTGATCACATCCAAGGCCAAGAGCAGTAAGTAGCACCAGCCGAAAAGGTCTCCCCCAGAGCCTTGCCGCTCAAATGGATGAAAGAATCCCACATGGACCCTGATCTCTCCCCAACCATTCAATTCACCTTAACTAGCATTTATCAAATTTATCAAAAAAGTGGTAGCACTGTGAGAAGCAGATAGACAATGGACACAGAGCTGGCCTTGGGCTCAGGAAGATCTGCATTCAAATCCAGCTTCTAATGGTGTGACTGAGCAAGTCACCACCTCCCATCTCCAACTCTTCATAGCTACAAGTTGCGGAGGGAGCAGGTACTAAGCCACATTGGTGGAGGGGATTTCTCCACTGGGAGTTCCATACATTTTCAGTCATTGTCCCAATTTGCCCCCAAACACTCCCAAGACAATGCTATAGGGGCCAGGATCAAACCACAGACTCCTTTTCGGGGAGATCCACAGTGATTTGCTCTGGGTAAAGAAGATGTCCTCCATGGCTGAAATCTCTTTCCTGGCTCCATCTTTGTAAGTGGAGAGCCCGGGGCTCACTTCCTCGGCAGCTGGGACATGGGGCAGCTCTCCTCCGAGGTACAGAATTCTTGATGTTTTCAATGAATATTCTGGGGGAGGGAGTGGAGAGAGGGCAGGGGAGAACTTGCTCTGTTTTTACCAGGAGAAATAAGCATTTGTATTTATGTAGTGCTTGAGAGTTTGCAGAACACTTTGGGTCCATTATCATTCTCTCATTTACCCTTCCCAACAGTCCCCTGAGGTAGAGAGGGAAGTGAAAAGTTTTGGCCAGGAAAGGCGGTGGTTAGGGAGAGGCAATGGGCTATACTAGAGCCAGCCTGAGCTCCAAAGAAGAGGTCTGGGCTCGGAGCCCTCCTTTCCCTCTAACTAGTGAGCCAAGGCATTTGGTGTCTCTTAACCTTATGGATCTGTAAAATGGGAGAATCCCGCCATGGTGTGGGCCAGCCAGCCCAAATGGACTTATAGGGAGCTCACTGTTAAATGTTCAGAAACTGGCAGAGGCCTCAAGCCTGGGTTTAATGTATTGTTTTGTTGCTTGTCTAGACTTAAAAAGAACCTGAGTTCAAGTCCTACAGTCATGCACATTAGCCCCCACACTCCCGGCAAGGCACCAACCCTCAGCGCCACATCTTGTCGCCACTCCCACCCCAGAGCTGACCTTCAAACAATTCCCAGCATGGCTTCGGCCACTTCCTAGCGGGATGACCCTGGGCAAGTCACTTAACTCTCAGTGACTAGCCCTCACCACTTTTCTGCCTTGGAATCAATATATAGCATTGATTCTAAGATGGAAGGTGAGGGCGGAAAATAAACAACCTAAACCAATTCCCAGAAGACCACTGAATGAATGCTCCGAACTTGGGACACTAATAACATCAGGATGCCATAAAGTGCTGTAATCCATTGTTGGACATGAGGAGGGTAACCTATCCCATGCTCGTGTTTCTAAAATATTCTATGGAGATTCTGCTGAAAGTTGTTTCTTTTTTCTTGTCCTTTTTGGAAAACCAAACTGCCATCATTTCTACAGAAATGGTCTTGCCAAAAGCTAAAGAGAGCACCGGTTTGGGTTTGAGGGGAGGGGGGGAGGAAGTGGGGGGGGGGGTTCAGGTT
This sequence comes from Gracilinanus agilis, assembly GCF_016433145.1. NCBI lineage: Eukaryota > Metazoa > Chordata > Mammalia > Didelphimorphia > Didelphidae > Gracilinanus > Gracilinanus agilis. The sequence continues at coordinate 21,063,544 of NC_058134.1, read as the reverse complement.
AATTCATTAATCTATTTGACCCAACTTCTTTCCCTCTTCCTACCTCTAAAGAGATATAAAGGGCAGAGCCAGAATTAGGGAGAAGCCTTTGGAGCTTTGCCTTAAGGAGCCCCCAGCCAGGGGAGGCGGGGGCTGCCTCTGCCTCCCCGACGTGGGGTCTGCCCGAGCCGCAGCTCACAGCCCCGCGGTGGCCCCGCATCCCCCCTCCTTGACGGCAGGCACGGCTCGTGCGTCGCCCTTGCCCCCAGCGGGCTAATGAGAAGCGTTTGTCTAATGGCCGCGCGGGCGGCGAGCGCCTCTCCTCCTCCTCCAGATGGGCAGCCTGGGCATGACTGCCTGGCCACGTGCGGGGAGCTGTTCCGCGACACCCCGCTCGGGAGGGCCGGCTTTGACAAAGCCCAGACGGCTCCCCCTCGAGGACATCCCCAGAGTGCACCGCGCTCGAGGGTAACTACCAAGGGGTGCATCCCTTCTCATGGGTGCCCAGTCCGTCTGGCTCAGCTCAGCAGAGAGGAGCCGGCAGCCAGGCAGGGACCGCTTCCCCCCCCCCCCCCCCCCCACGTGCCCTTTTTACTGCATCGCTTTTCTGCCTCGCTTGGAAAGGCGGATCTTTAGAATAACAATAACAACCACCACCACAAGTGGCTCGAGTCTCCTCTGCCCCGGCCAAGGCTTCGCGCGAGGCATCTTTGGGTAGCCGAGTTATAATAAACCTCCGAGAAACGCGGCCGACCATGGAAACGCTGACAGCCCTTCGTGCCTTTCACCGTGATTCAAGTCCTCGCAGCAATTTAAAATGCAAAACAAGAATGGTTTTAGCGCGGGAGGCGAGCCCAGGAAGCCGCCTGGCTGCGATAGAAGAGGAAACACTGCCCCCTGGCAGAAAGAAGGGAGAACTGCCCTCGGCCCGAGAAAGCCGCCGCCTCGGAAGGGCGAAGGGGCGTGTGTGGGCGTGTGTGTGTGCGCGCGCGCGCGCGCGCGCGCGGTATGGGGGGGGGGGGGGAGAAAGGAGGAGAAGAGAGGAAGGGGCTTTGCCCCTTCTCTGGTCCCGAATCTGCTCCCGGGAGGATTCATTCTGCTGGAGCAGATGTGGAAAGCTCTGATTGGTCAACAGCGTTTACCAGAGGCAGGTTATTGGAAAGAACCGTTAGCGTCCAGGTGGAGGGCTGACCGAAGGCCAGGAGGAGAGTCAGGCTTTCCCATCAGGCCACATCGATTCAAGTAGAGTTTGGGGGCTGGATCTGGGACTTCATCAACTTCAGAATCCCAGGTAGAAAGTCTCTCCCTGTACAGAAATTCCCTCCTGGTAGAGGGCAGGCAGGCAGGCAGGCAGGGGCTTAGATCTAGTCTTAGCAGGGCACTCTGAGGTGCCATCACTTGCTCAAGGCCACCTCACTAGCATGCTTAGGGGGTAAGACTGGATCCCAAGTTTGGGGGAGCATTTAGAGCCCCCCACAACCTGGCTTTGATCTCCCTCCTCAGCCGTATCCCCTTCTCCTCTTCATGAACTCTGTGGTCCACCCAGACTGGTCTTCCATCTCCCAATGCCACAGTTTTGCCCAAGCTGCTCCACATGCCTGGAATGCCGTCCTTCCTTATTTCTGCCTTGTTGGATCTCTCATGTTTCCCAAAGCTGTCTAAAGAGTAGCTTCTGACTGGAAACCTATCACTGGACTCCTCCTCACTACTGGTGACAGGCCTCTCCCTCCTGAAGATAACATATTTAATTAGCGTGCAGGCTGTGTCCCCCTGTACAAGAGGATCTCATTAAGGACAGGGACTCTTTTTTTCTTTGTATCTCCAGGGTATTATATAGTTCCTAATATATCGTGGGGAATTAGTATTTATTTATTGGCTAATTTGTTCTTGATTTCAAGGCTGACCTATTCCTTAAACGACATTCTCTCTCACCATGTATGAAACTAAATAGAAGATGGCGAGCTACATATCCTAACCAACTCCAATTGCCATTCATCTGGCACTTCATTGCTTAGAAAACCATTTTCCATACGTTATCGCACAATCTCCAGGCTGGAAGGGACTCAAGCAGCCATTTAGTCCTTGAGAAAAGGAATCCTTGTCACAATTAGCCAGTCAACAAACATTTATTGACCCTTTATTAAATGCCAGTGGCAAGAATACAGGGAAAAGCAAAAATATGCCTCTGTCTTCAATATTTTCACATTCTAAAAGGGAAGAGGGCGTGTAAAATAACGAGGTACATACAAGATGTAGGCGGAATATAGAGAAGGGAGGTAGCAATGGCTGGAAAAGTAGGGGGCATGCAGGGGACCAGGAGAGGCATTGTAATGCAAGGTGGCTAACAGAAACTTTTTGCTTCTGTAATTTCTAATGGTCATAAAAGTCAGTTAAACATCTTAGAATCTTCAGAAAGTCAGTTAGAACTTGAAGCTATAAACAGAGGTGAAGTTCCAACTGATGGGGCTTTTGCCTTCTGGTTTTCGCTGTGGCTGGAGGCTTTTGTTTTGGTTTAATCTGTTGGCTTTGGCCTAATTGCTTTGGCCTTGGCCTGTGCTTATTTTGTTTTGGAGAAATTTGGACCTATCTCATTTCTCTGGATCTCTCCCTGATCTCCCATCTCCATCCCTCCCCTTCCCTGAATTTCCTTTGGGCGCTGGGTAGAAGGGAGGGCTTGGTGATTAGATATTGTGGGTTTAGTTTCTATAGGCTAGTAGAGTATCCTCAAATAAGTTACCCCCAGTTTTAATGATTTGATAAAGACTTTACTTAAAAGGCAGTCAAATCTTCCTGACTGGGAGAACCAGACTCTCTCTGTCTAAACCTCTCCCCAACCCATCCCCCACCCTCACCCCTCTCCCTAGCAGCAGTTAGAAAACCCTGAACCCCTCCCCCTTCTGACTGACCCTGGTATTAATAAATCCCCTTGTTACCTATTCAAACCCTCTGGTGAATCATTGTGTCGAAAATTAAGACAAGGGCTCAAGGGGAAGGAATCATTTTTCTTTCTTGAAAGAATTGGGGGTATCCATCTTGGCAGGAAGTACCTACCTCAAGACTTCCTCCAGCCATCAGTTTGACTGGCAGGGAGGGGCTCTCTCGACTCCTCCCTCAAGAGACTTTAGAAACTAACAAGAAAAACCTTCCAGCCAAACCTAAACATTTCTTACTGGTCCTAGTTTCCTCCCTGTATCCTCTGTCTCAAGCCTCTGAGAATAAATCTGTTTGAGCTGCCCTCTCCTACATACCCCATTTCCTTTATCTCCTAAATACCTTCCCATACCTTTATTCCTCCTCCATTCACCTTATAATCACCAAATATCCCCATATTACTTCCTCACACCTACATTGCCTTACTTTGACCCACTCAGATTACCTTATTTACTTTTTTATAACTGCATCCAGAAGAAAGTGAGATTTTGAGTCATTTTGAATGAGGCCAGAGAAGGTAGGAGGCAGAGATGAAGAGAGGGAGCATCACTGTATAGGGAGCATTCCTGTGCAAATTCATGAAGAGAGGAGATAACATCATGTGTGAAGGACAAGGGAGCTGGTATCAGAGAAAACATGGAGGGGGGTGAAATTTAAGAAGAAGGGTAGGAAGAGGCAGGATGTGACGTGTACTAGAGATATTCTAAGGTAATAGGGAGCCACGGAGACCAAGAAGAACAAATGAGATAATATTTGTAAAGCACACGGTGTTTTGCACAGGTTAGGAGCTTAATCAATGTTTATTCTCTTCCTCTTCCCTGCTGGCATTTACTGAGTGAGTGTATGTGTTTGGGGGTTGGGGTGGGGAGATGACATGGTCAGACCCTGTGCTTTAGGAAAATCACCTTGGCAGCTTAGTAGAGGAGGGAGTGGAGGAGGGAGAGCCTTGAAGCAAGGAGATTAGCCAGAGGCTACAAAATAGGCCAGTGTGAAACTTGCTTGCTCTAAGGGGGTAGTAGTGTGGGAGGAGAGAAGGGGACATATACAAGAGATGATGTGTAAGCAGAAATGACGTGACTTGGCAACAGTTTGGACATAGGGAGGAAATGTGAAAAATTGAGGATGACACCAACATTTTGAGTCTGGGTGCCTGAGGGGAAGGTGGTGCCTTCAAGGTAATAGGGAGATTAGGAAGAGAGAAGGGTTTGATGGGGAGGGAGGAGGAGATATTGATGTCAGTTTGGGACATTCTGATTTTGAGGGGCCTGCAGGACATCCACACTAACCTCATAGCATCCCTGCGAGGTAGAGATAGTGAAAGTATTGTCATCCTTATTTTTTGACTGACTACAGACTTGGACTTGAGCCTAAATCTTCTGATGCCCTTAAGAGATCTATCTCTGTAAAAAAAAAAAAAAAAAAAAAAAAAAAAAAAAAAAAAAAACGCTGAGGAGGGGGCAGCTGAGTGGCCCAGTGGATGGAGATCCAGGCCTAGAGACGGGAGGTCCTGGGTTCAAATTTGACCTCAGACACTTCCTGGCTGTGTGACCCTGGGCAAGTCACTTGACCCCCATTGCCCACCCTTACCACTCTTCTGCCTTGGAGCCAATACACAGTATTGACTCTAAGACAGAAGGTGAGGGTTTAAAAAAAATGCTGAGGAGTCAACAGAAGGCATTAATATTAGAACAGAGGTCAGTTCAAAGAGTTAAGAAAATGGAGTTTTAGGGCGTGGTTTTAAATATTGGTTCCCAATCTGGAGAAAACATCATCTCCCCTATTCAGTGATGAGCTTTTTGAGGATAGGGACTGTCTTTTGCCTCTTTTATATCCCTAGAACTTAACACAGTGCCTGGCACGTAGTAGAGTCTTACTAAATGTTTACTGATGGATATTGTAAGAGATCTAGAAATACTTCAATTAACATATATGTGCTCTATAGTCTGAATAAATAATAGGTTTCACTCATGGTGGGGCTTCAAACATTGTCAGTGAGCTTTGAAAGATCATGGAGAAACGGGGCAGGTAAACAGCCTTGGAGAAAGGCAAAAGTCCTGTTTTAAAAGGAACAGAGAGTGGAACCTGTAAATTATAAAACATAATAGAAACGTTAATTTATTCCTGGGGAATTATAAATGATGTAATTATAAAAGGACTCTTTCGATCCCCCAAATCCAGCATGGCTTTTTAAATCACGTCAGACTAATTTGAATTCATCACTAAATCAAAACAACAAATACTAGTGGAAAGCTTCGTCTATGGCTTAGCAAACTATTTTGTAAAGTCTCTTATGTTCTTCTTGTCTGTCTTTTCCATGTTGACCAGATGGCAGTACCATTAGATAGATTCAGAACAGTTGAATAGCCAAACCTAAACAGTGGTCATTAATGATTTGATGTAAAGTTGGAAGGATCTCTACAGTGGAATATCACCGGGATTTATCCTGTTCAGCATTTGTTTGAGGTTGTGTCCTAATATATGCTCAGTGTTCGGGGGAGGTGCCACATACAGCTGGGAAAATATGTGTTATTTCGGTTCCTCTTCAGTAATTGCTAAAGATCTATCATATAGGGGGCAGCTGAGTAACTCAGTGGAGTGAGAACCAGGCCCAGAGACAGGAGGTCCTAGGTTCAAATCTGGCCTCAGATACTTCCCAGCCGTGTGTCCCTGGGCAAGTCACTTGACCCCCATTGCCTACCCTTACCAATCTTCTGCCTTGGAGGCAATACACAGTATTGACTCTAAGATGGAAGGTAAGCGTTAAAAAAAAAAAAAAAAAAAAAAAGGTCTGTCATATACAACTGTCCTAAAACTCTCGTAACTTCTTTATACTCTTTCTTGTGTAGGTTTTTTTTTTGTTTTTTTTTTTGTTTTTTTTTTGCTAGATTAGTCTTGGTCTGAAAGATGTTCAATGATGCCTCAACTATTGCAGTTTTACTGGCTCTTCCTTCATGTAATTTGTTTAACTTTTCCTTTAAGTATTTACTTGCTATGCCACTCAATGCACAGATTTTAAGTATTGATTTTGATTCATTAACTATGGTATTTAGCTGTAATAGAGGTTACCTGTTTATCTCTTTTAGTCATGTCTATTTTTAATGTAGTCTTTTCAGAGATCAAGATTGATTACTGGGCTTTTTGGAGTTCACCTAAAGCATAATGTATTTTGCTTTGGCCTCTTATTTTTCCTAGTAATATTTTATAGTATCTTCTCCAATTATGTGTAGAAACAATTTTTAACATTTATTTTCTGACACTTTGCAATCCAAATTCTCTTCTTCCTCTTCCTCTTCCCCTCTGAGATAGCATTAATCAAAATTATCCCTTTTACCTCTCATAAGGCTCTAGATCTCATTTGGTCATAAATTCTTCCCTTATCCAGAGGTCTGGCAGGTAGACTACTCCATGCTCCCCTAATCTGCTTATGGTATCACCCTTTATTTCTTTTTTTTTAAAAACCCTTAACTTCTGTGTATTGATTTATAGGTGGAAGATTGGTAAGGGTGGGCCATGGGGGTCAAGTGACTTGCCCAGGGTCACACAGCTGGGAAGTGTCTGAGGCCGGATTTGAACCCAGGACCTCCAGTCTCTAGGCCTGACTCAATCCACTGAGCTACCCAGCTGTCCCCATCACCCTTTATTTCTAAATCACATATCCATTTTGACTTTATCTTGGCACACAATGTGAAAAACTGGCCTATACCTAATTTCTGCTATGCTGTTTTCTAGTTTTCCCAGGAGTTTTTGTCAAATACTGAGTTCTTTTCCCCAAAGCTTAGATCTTTGGGTTTGCCAAATATTTGGTTACTACAGTCATTTACTGCTGCGTATTGTGTGCCTCATCTATTCCATTGATTCACTACTCTGTTTCTTAGCCAGAACCAGATTGTTTTGACGATTATTGCTTTGTAATACCATTTGATATCTGGTATGGCCAGGCCACATTCCATTATATTTTCTTCATTCATTTTCTTGATAGTCTTGACTTTTTGTTCTTCCAGGTGAATTTTGTTACTATTTTTCCTAGCTCTATACAATAATTTTTGGGTAGTCTGGTATGGCACTGAATAAGTTAATTGTCATTTTTATTATATTGGCTTGGACTACCCATGGGCAATTCATATTTTTCCACTTGTTCAAATCTGACTTGGTGTAAAAAGTATTTCATAATTGTGTTCATCTAATTCCTGGCTTTGTCTTGACAGGTAAACTCCCAGGTATTTTATGTTGTCTTCAGTTATTTTGAATGATAATATAGTGTATGGTTGACATAGCTGAATGGTTGATAGTATATAGAAATACTGATAATTCATGTGGGTTTATTTTCTAGCCTGCAATTTTCCTAAAGTTGTTTATTTTTATTAGTTTTTTGGTGGATTTTCTAAGAATGCCATCATATCATCTGCAAAGAGTGATAACTTTGTTTCTTCATTGTCTTTTCTAATTTTTCCCATTTCTTTTTCTTCTTTTTTGCTATACCTATCATTTCTAATGCAATAATAGATAGCAGTGGTGATAATGGGCATCCTTACTTAACCCCTGATTTTATTGGGAAGCCTTCTAGCTTATCCATTACAGATAGTGCTTGCTGAAGGTTTTAGATAGATGCTGTTTCTCATTTGAAGAAAAGCTCCATTTCTTCATGTTTTTAATAGGAATTCCTGTTGTATTTTGTCAAAAGTTTTTTCTGCATCTATTAAGATAATCATGTGATTTCTGTTGGTTATTTTCTTCTTCTTGGGCATCTCAGTCCATGGTATTCCTTTATTGTGTTCAGCATTTTCTTCTATTTATTTATCTTTCCATATATATTGGGACTTTGTACTTAGGTCAGACTCTGCTCCCACCCATACTCTTGTTTTCTTCTTCTTCTTAACTTAACTTCCGCCTTAAAATTGATATTAAGAATTGGTCCCAAGGCAGAAGGGCAGTAAGGGCGAGGCAATTCAGGGCAAGTAACTTGCCCAGGGTCACACCGCCAGGACGTTGGAACCCAGGATCTCCCATCTCCAGGTCTGGCTCTCTAGCCTACTCTTGGATAATGTGGGGCCGTCCTGCTTGGCTTTGAATGAAGGGGCTAAGCCTTGGCTCTGCCCCTACAGGAATCCCCAAGGTTTTGTTTAGTCTTCTGGTCCATGCTAGCCTTGGTCATTTCTGTCTCCTTCTCCTGGCATGGTTCCTGGGCACTGGACAAGCCGTGTTTCATGGTGTGGGTCAGACACGGGCCCCCTATTAGCTAGTCTAGTCCTGTCTCCTTTTGTGGGTTCAGAGACAAACAAACAAATACAGAGACAGAGATGAAGAGACAGAAAAAAGAGACCAGGGAGAGAAAGAGGAGACTGACAATGAGGCAGAGTGAAAGAAGGAATAAGAGATGAGAGAGACAGACAGGCGGACAGAGACAGAGAAAGGAGGGAGGGAGGAAGAGAGAGGAAGAGAGAAGGGGGGGAGGAGGAGGAGAAGGAGGAAGAGGAGGAGGAGGAGAGGAAGAAGTAGAGGAAAGAAAGAGAGAGAGAAGAGGGAAGGAGGGAAGGAGGAATAGAGAGAGGGGGGAGAGAGAAGAGGGAGAGGGAGGGAGAGATAAAGAGAGACAGTGAGAGCAAGAGAGGGAGGGAGGGGAGGAGAGAGAGAGAGAGAGAGAGAGAGA
>NC_058134.1:20998079-21049999 GCF_016433145.1 Gracilinanus agilis | reverse complement strand
CCCTTCCTTCCTTCCTTCCTCCCTCCCTCCCTCCCTCCCTCCCATCCTCCTCCTCTTCCTTTCCCCCTAGGATCAGAGAATCACAAAATCTCGGTCAAACAGCTTCAGGGGATCATGGAATTCAAGCTAACTTTAAAATGAAATTCTGAAACCCCAACAGAAAACAATTACAAAGTAGCCAAGAAGGGGCGGTTATCTGTGGAGCCTGAGGTGGATACACAGAAAACTCACCGAGTCCTTCTGCTTTCTGAGACATAAACAGAAGATGGAAGCGAGGCTCGCATGGACACCGGGCCGAATGCAGCCCGCCTTTATTTCTTGGGCCGCCATAGCACGCTTTTGACCCTCTGGGGAGAGGCCCTTTTCTTTCACACAAGGGCCAACCAACAGGTTCCATTGCTGGGAAGTCTGCGAGAGGCCAGAGTAACCAGAATAAAGGGGGGACTCCTCAGGCCACAAACATTCCATTTGTCCCGGCCCCGAGCTCTGGGCTGACCAGGGAAGGTCAGGCTCCCAGGCTGGGGCTGGATTTCCGAGGAGGGAGGCGGATTGGGTGCCCCCACCTAGGAGCTTTAAGGCTCCTCCAGGTCAGAGCATGTTTATAAGTTCTTGGGCTTCGGGGCATTTTCTATGTTCCTTGAGGAGTGTCAGAACAGCTTGTTCTGGGAGAAGCGATCTGGCCTCATCCTGACTTTCTTGGAACTGGAGGGACCAGGGCTTGGCTTGGCTGCTGGAGGGATGGCCTGACCCGATTGGGTAGATGCCCAACGATTTGACTTTGTAATTTTCCCTGGAGGCTTTAGCTCCAGCCAGGGTCCGAGGCATTTGTGATGATGACAAGAAATCACAAGTGACAGCTTTCCCAAAAGTAAGGAAATGTCTGTCCCTGCAAATGGAGGCAGTGAGTGGGTAGCACACTGTGCCACGACTTTCCTAGCTGTGGGGGCCTCAACAATCCATTTAGTCTCCCTGTTTCTTCAGCAACTCTTTAGGACTTAATTTGAATGAAAGGAGTCTTCACACTGGAAGTTCCTTGTGGATAGGATGGCAGATTCTCATACATCTCTGTAAATACACCATCCATTTGCCATTCATATTACAATAATTATAATAGCATGAAATCCTTCTACAAGACAGTTATAATGTAATGAAGGAACACCGCTTTGGGAGTCAGGGAACCCACCCACAAACCGTAATTCTGCCATTTCCTAACTGTGTAACTTGGGAAAGTAAATTAACTCTCTGGATCTTAGTTTCCTCCTCTGTAAAATGACACATTTGGGCTTAAATGGTTTCTATGGTCCCTTCTGGATCCAAATTCCTGGCCATTTTCTCATACCTTCTTCATTGTCAAATATAACCATTTAATTCCCCAAGTCATTCTTAAGAGGTTTCTTTTGTATGTGCAGTTGATTTCCTGGATTCCTGGGTTCCTGAGCCTTCTCTGCCTTCCTCTTTGCCAAAACTGCATTTTCCTTATGAAAATAGCTAATAGCTTACCTTTACATAGCACGTTAGAAAAAGAATCTCATTTGACCCTCACAACCACCTTGGGAGGTAGGAGTGATTATTATCCCCATTTTACAGATGAGAAAACTGAGGCAGACAGAAGTGAAGTGACTCACAAGGTATCTGAGGCAGGATTTGAGCTCAGGTCTTCCTGATTCCAGACCCATTGCTCTAACCATTATGCTTATTCCTTAGCCCTTATCTCATCCCCAGTCCCCTACTTTCCTGAATTCCTGCCAATTCTGTTTTCTGCTATAGAGGTACTCCCAGGTTTTTAGTTTCAAGATTTTGGGGGACCCCTGTTCCATTATCACCCTGGAGCCAATTTGTCTGATTTACCCAGTTAATGTTTGATATGAGGCAGACTCCTCATGACCAACTCAGTCTTTCAAAGCAGATGCTTAAGTGTGTCAGAGCAGAGACCCACAATGTGGCCGATCCCTGCCAGTTTAGAGTATGCTCTCTGGGAAGCCTCCATGAAAACTCTTCTCTGACACTCCCTCATGGTGGGGAGTAGGGTATGCCCAGTTTTAAGCATCATATTTTCCAGAATTTATGAAAATACAGAAAACTCTTTATGCACTGGCACATTATTCACACTTATTACTTGGGGCTAATCTTTGGTCCCATTCTGAATTCTCACCACCCTGAATAATGCTTTTGGTTTCCTCTACCCATAGCCAATTGGTTTGTGCTCATAGTTTGAAATTAAGCTTAAATAAATATAATTAAGAAGAATTCACATATGTCCAAATCACTCCAAAGCTCAGTCGGAATAATATTTGGTTCTATCTGCTCTTTGAAGGATTATCCCTACAATATTGCCTAGCCTCTACCTCCCCTTGTAACCCTACTCTCCATTAATATGGTTAATCAAGGGTTAATTCAATGTCAACTTTGCTCTTTGATTTGAAGAAACAGCCCTGTAGAGAACAAATCCTCCCAATATGCCTGTCCTTAAATGCAATTCACTCATTCACTCACTCATCCATCTATCCCTCCATCCATTTATCCATCCAAACATTTATTAGCTCATTCAACAAACATCTATTAAACGCTTAAGATGTGCCAGGCACTGTGCTGGGTTCTGGGGTTACAAGGATACAAAATGAATCATCTCTGCCTCCAGAGAACTTAAATGCTATCAGGGTGATATTAATGTAGAAATAAAGATAAAATTTGTTTAGAGTAATATTGTAGCTTTGACAGAAGCCAGGGTGTTAAGAGGCAGGAGTGAGGAGGGAACTCATTCCTGATATGGAATCTGCTTGTGTGAAAACATGGAGATAAGGGATGGAAGGTTACGTATAAAGAACAGCAAGCAGAACTCTTTGTACGGACCAGAGAGTACAGGAAAGAAAGTGTGTAAAAAGTCTGGAAAATAAGCTGGAACCAGATTAGAAAAGATTCTCAGTGTCAAATAGGGGAGCTGGCATTTCATCTGAGAGGCAGAAGGTAGCCCCTGAAAGGGTTGTTATTGTGGTGGTAGTGGTGGTGGTAGTTGGTGGTGGTGGTAGTCCTTGTGGTTATTGTTGTTGTTGTGGTGGTGGTGGTGGTGATGGTGGTTGAGAGCCTTACACCTATGCTGTAGGAATACCAATGATAGGTTGGGAGGAGGAGAGATTGAAGACAAAGAGTCCATACAATTTAGAGCTAAAAAGGGTTTTAGAGATCAAATAACAACGTTTTTTTTTTTTTTGTTGTTGTTGTTGTTTTTAATAGATGAGGGAAGGAACACAAAGATAGTAAGAAGCAGTTCCAGACCGCACCTTTTTCTACCAAATGCCTTTGGATTCCCTATCAGAAAGCTTTATAGAAAACCATCTCCAGAAGTCTCCTAGTTCCCTTGGTAAATCTAAAGGGTCTGTGCCTGTCATTTCAATCAAACTATGTGGTAGCTAAGGGGCATAACGGATAGAGGACTGGATTTAAAGTCAAGAAGTCCTGAATTCAAATCATACATCAGATACTTATTAGTTCTGTGACTCTGGACAAGCCACTTGACATCATTGTACCTCACTTTCCATCTCTGTAAAATGGATCATAGCACCTACCTCATTGGGTTGCTTTTAGATTCAAATGAGACAACATGTGTAAAATACTTAGCAAACCTTAAATCCCCACGTGAATGCTAGTAGTATTAGTACTAATGCTAGCAGTATTAGTAGTATTAGCAATTAGTAGTATTAGTAATCGGGCACTGAGGAGGTACAAGGGATAGAGTGTTATACTTGGAGTCAGGAGACCCAAGTTCAAATCCTGCTTCAGACACTTAAGTATCTGTATGATATTAGCCAAGTCATTTAACCACCATCTGCCTTAGTTTCCCTATGTGCAAAATAGACATAATAATAATACTTACCTCACAAAGTCATGAGAATCCAAATGAGATACTATTTGTACAATGCTTTGTAAACCTTTTATTGTATTCAATAAGTTCCAGTCAGTATTATTTCATGGTACAAAAGGTACTAAGAGTTCCAGAAACTCTACTGGGAAATGCCACTATCTATCACACTGAAGAAAAAATGTAGAAGGGAAAAATCCTCCCTTTTCCTGCAAAGACACATAGAATGGGATATGTGGGAAATTTCAACTCCCACAGGAGCATCATAGCTCACAGATAAAATAGTTCCACCTAGATCTGTGTCCTGAAGGGCAAAAGGGTTCAAAGCCTTCTTCCCAAGGACAGCCTGTGACTTATACACCTCTCGGAGCTCCATCTCTTCCCTCCCTCCTCCCCTTTTTTTCTTTTTAGAAGTCAAGCCATCACAAGCAAGGCCATTTCAAGGCTGTGCTACAAACTCAAGTCAGGAACAGGCAGAAATAGCAAATGCCAGGGTCGATGCTGGCTTTAAATAGACCAAGGACTACCAAAGCAGACCCATAAATTAATGTTGCAGTTCATCTTGAGCCCATTCTCAATGGATTTTGTAAGTAACAACATCATTTTCCCAGCTTCTGTGCACTGGGAAGATGGCCCTGCGTGCATGCTTTAAATGACTGTCCCACTTAACAGTGGGAGGAAAGTAGATGAAATGAAAGGGGAAGCAGACCCAGCCCCCTTGGCCCGCCTTTCGTCAACCTCTGATGAGCTTGCTTCAGGAATAAAGAATAAAAATAACCCTGGAAGTGATTAAGGAGGACTTCAGTCATCTTGTGGCACCCAATCATTATTCCTTTCCAATCTGAAAGCATTAGCAAGTCGATGAAAAATTCAATACACATAATGTATTCAGCCTCATGAGCTTATATTGGCTTTCCCAGCCAAATGACTCACAGGACTAGGACCAAACCTTCACACAATCCCAGAAATGTAGTTGGAATGGACCTCGGAGGTCATATAATCCAACCCACACCTGACCAAGAATGGCCCCTGCAATGTCTCTGGCAAGGAGTCATCCACCCTCTGCTTGATCTCACTAGGGAGGGCTACTCCATTGTCTCTTCAAGCAACCACTTTTGGGCAGTTCTGACCATTAAGGCAGGTTCCCATTCACTGCTCCAATTCTGTCCTCTGGAGCCAAAAAGAAGCCCCATTGCTCTTCTGTAGAATGAAGTAGTTCAAGATGAACCTTCATCTACCCTTTTGAATTTCTTCTTCTCTAGCTTAAATATCCCCAATTCCTTTAGCTGATCCTGAATTGGTTGCCATCTCATTGGTGTTCTCTTTCTCTCTCTCTCTCTCTCTCTCTCTCTCTCTCTCTCTCTCTCTCTTTTCCTTCTCTCTCTTTTTTCTTCTCTCTTTCTTTCCTTCTCTCTTACCTCCTCTCTTTCTTTCCTTCTCTCTCGTTCTCTCTTTCCTTCTCTCTTTCTCTCTCTTTCCTTCTCTCTCTTTCTCTTTCTCTTTCCTTCTCTCTCTTTCTCCCTCTCTCTCTGTCTCTCTGTCTCTCTCTCTCTGCGTCTCTCTCTGCGTCTCTCTCTGTCTCTGTCTGTCTGTCTGTCTGTCTGTCTCTCTCTCTCTCTCCCCCTCCTCTCCTCCCCTTTTACTTTCTGTCTTAGTATCAATTCTAAGAGAAAAGAGCAGCAAGGGCTAGGTAATCCAGGTGAAGTGACTTGCCCAGAGTCATACAACTAGGAAGTGTCAGAGGCTACTCTATCCACTGTGCTACTAGCTGCCCCTTAGTGGTTCTCTTGTAAATGTTCTCCAGCTTTTTTAGGATTGTAAAAAAATTGGATGGAGTTTTAGGAGTCATTAAATCCACTATGTTCATTTAACAGATAAGGAAACTGACCCATGTCCTTAATATCTGCCACCCAGAACCAAACACCAAAAAGTATGTCCTCGTGTGGTTGACAAGGGTAGGATCAGCAACTCCCCAAGACCCTATTGCTTTGTTTCTCTTAATTTCCCCTTTCCCCCCATTATCTCATGCTGTTGACTGGTATAGTTTATTTCATAAAACTCAGAGTCGCACACACTGCATGCATCTAGGTTCTGATCAGTAAGAATAATGAACCCCATGAAGTGGTGGCATGTATTATAATCCACTCTATTTGAAGTTATAATTCTGTAAAACACGGTCAGTGCCCCTGGCCCAATAGAAAGACGCAGTAAAAATTCAAACAATGCAGTTACCACTTCAGGGGATTCATTATTCCCACTAATCCAACTTGGCTGTATGTAAGAAGCATAGTCAGAGGAGGTGAAATCAAAATAACAGTCAGAATATATGAAATTCTAATAAAATTCCAAAGAGACTTCTGGGAAACATTTGCAAATCTTAGGGGAAATAAAGATCCTGCCTTCTGGGAAAAGCCAAGCACCTAGAAGTAACTCTAATATAGCATCATTAATGAATCGATCAAGTTGAATAGGGTTGACCAGACCTTGAAAGAATAATGGACTCTTTGAGTTGGAATTCCCAATCAGAAATCCTCTCTATAGTTTCCCGACAGATGGTCATCTCACTTCTACTTGAGGCTGAGACCTGAATTAATCTCTCTTATAGAGTGGGGTAGACTTGTTGTGCTTTGACTATAAAACAGGATTCCTTGCATTTCTTGGAACTCTTTTATTTTTCCCAATAGAATATGAGCTCTTTGAAGGTTGGGACTGTTTTGGTTTTGTCTTTGTATCTCCAGTGCTTAGCCCAGTACCTTGTGCTTAGAAGCTCCTTAAAAAGGTATTAAATTCAAATTCAAATCCTTTGTTTTATTAAACTTAAACTCTTTTGACACAAATCAGTGGAGGAGCTGACCAAGAGGGAGTGAACCAAACACACTTGCATGGCATCACCTTTGACCTTGGACAGGGTTCAAGGTACTCCTTCTCCCTTGTCCTCCTCACTAAAGATTCTGAGCTTTCACTTTCTTTCAAATTCAGCCCTTGGAAAGGGGGAACTGTAATCTCTATCAGTGTATCCATTATAACCAAATTCCCCAGCAATGAATGAATGTCCCATGGAGTTTATTATAATGGGATTTTACAAGGACTGGAACAATCCATTCCTTGCTACTACAAGTAGGGACTCCAGAGGTAGAAATGTGGAGAAAGCTGTTCAAGCTCTTCCAGCCTGCTTGGAAAATATTTCCTGCCTTTGTGTTAGGGATAAAGACCCAAGTTAAGCCCCAAGGAGAGAAAAAATTATTTCAGCAACCTTGTGGACAAGCTGGCCAATAAGTCTCAGACAAACTGGGAGGTCATAGATTTGGAATTAAAAATAACTTTAGAGGCAAATCCAACCCCCTCCTGCTCCCTCGAAGTTTTCAGATTAGAAAGTGAAGCCCAAAAGATAAGATGACTAGAAGGGATCTTCATGATCCAACCCCCTCATTTTACAGATAAGAAAACAGAGGCATTTTTTCAAGGTCACACAAGCATTAAGCAAGAGAGCCAAGAACTGAGATCATAGTACTCCATGCTCCATACTTCCTCCTACTTGCCCAAGGTCACTCACTACCTAGTGGCAAAGCCAAGATTTGAATCCAGGTCTTCTGACTATATCCTGTGTTCTTTCTACTATATCATGACTGTATTGCTAAAATTTAACCATTTCTCATAATGTATTTTTTTATTAAAATGTTTTTTCATTCAGCAAAAAATCCTCTTACACTGAATTTTCAAGCTGAGGTGGACCGTTTCTGATTATTTACTCCAACCTTTCTCTCTGTGTCCCAGAGGGCAGAATCATGAACTTCTCCATGAATGGACCAAATTCTCATCATTCCCTGCCACCCTCCCAACTGTTGGCTCTGTTCCAGTGTCTAGCACAGTATTGAGCAACATAGCAGATGCTCAATAAATCCAAATGGTCAATTAATTAAGAGCCATTCCATGACCTCATAGCCCTCTAGAGGCCCTCCTTCTAGCTCAAAATCGAGTGGCTATTGTCCTTTCATGCCCAAAGAGGATCAAAATGACATCATTGAGTGTCTTTTGATGTGTGTAAATTGGACTTACGTGAGGCAGAATTTTGAAAATTCATCAGCCCCATTCTCTCTTCTAGAGCCATCTAAGTCCAGTGGCAAGACAAAAGTCTACAATGCATCAGCCACCTTCATGGTCTTTGGAACAATTGTTCCTTCTACCAGCGGAAGATTTTACGTGCCTGGAGTAGACACCTGTTAACTCACCAATAGATTTGAGGCCTGTCAATTAACCTCAACCTGGTTGAGCCCTTTTGTCAAGATGGTTTACCAGGGTCTGGTTACTGTGCATGCTATCGCTTCTTGGAGCCCTAGGAGAGAGCTGGATGGCAAGTGGACACCCAAGGGGGGAAGTAGCCCTCAATTCCCCCAACCAGAGCTGAATACTCCAAATATCCCATGTGATCTTCTGACCTGGCTAGCAAAAAACTGGCCAGAGAGCACAGAAAAATAAGTTTTTAACCCTTGGGGAATCTCATGGAGTTGGGAGGGAAACCATGCTGTGTCCATATTTTATTTAGCAAGAAATCAAGTTCTACAACTTTTCAATCTTTTATGCATCAACTCAGGCAGTGCTGAGAACATTGTAAGAAGGGCAGTGTGAATCATATGTGATCATTTGTACATGGAGAGATGACAGTTTGGGAGCTCAAGAATTAGGAAATGATAGAGAACTCAGTATGTGGGCTCTATTATTCAATCCAATACTAAAGTGGTCACTGATTTTTACTGGTGTTCTTACTCTTTCCACCAGTATTATACAGTGTTTAGAACTTGGTAGGCAATCTTCAAGCATTGCCAAAGCCGATGAGCTCTACAACCTACATGATGAGGAGAGACTCAGTCAAAAGCATTAAGCTCCATCCCCTAGATCCCAAAATCCTAACCAGGACCTTCTGCCCTTCCCAAAGGGCCCTAGGCATGATGGAGCATGATGGATACCTTCCTGGATTCAAGAGTGTTAAGACAGATCCAAAATGGTGTTGAAAATGTAGGGAAAATCATTATTCAATTTTCTATTTGGGGCTCCCTAAGTCAGGGAAACGTGGACTTATTTATTATGCATACAACATTCTGTTATACATAATTATGATAAAGCAATAATAACAGTGAATTTACCTAGGATCTTTCTTCTAAAGATCTCAATTCATTTCCATGTGCTATTTTGCTTATCTTTTGTAATATCATGCCAGGTAGAGAAAAAGCAGCCATTAATTTTATGATAAAATGCAAGCCTCTGTGAGGATAGGGTGTATTTCATTTTTGGTTTTGTATCTCCATTTGGTTTTGTATCACCCATCTTGACAGATGGCTTTTGGTCAATTAATTTTACAAATGGAGAAACCGAGCCCAGAGACATTCATTGGTGACCATTGGATTGATACATCACCTCATTCAAGATTCTTAAATGAGGAGGTTTGACTAGAAAAAATTTTCTGTGGTCTCTTTCAGATCTGGGAGCCAAAATAAGTTTACTCCTCCTCTTCCACTCCTTATCCCCCTCTCCAAACCTCCAAATTATGTTGCTGGCAGAACAAGATACTGAAATCCAGATTTTCATATTCCTCACTCAGTGTCTACTGGACAAACTTGCTCCTCAAGAGGAATCTGAGGTAGGCACCTTTTGGCAGTCCTTGCATTTGGAGAATATATTCAAAAGCACAAAGGAAGTTCAGTCTTAAAACATACCTCCCCCTTTCTCAGGAATGGTGATTAATTAAACAAAGAGACTAATTTTGAGTCAAACATCCCACTTTGTTGTCTCTTCCGTGACTCAGTATTATGCTGATTAGCAGAGCCAGAGATTTGAATACACTTTATATTCAGATTAGAGTGGGATAAATATGCCAGCATCAATTCTACTGGGCAGCTCCCTCTGTTTATCCAGTGCCCATAGTTCCATTCATCAATTCTATTCCATTCCACTCAGTCTAATTCTAGTTCAGTCCCACCTTCTCCATTCTCTTCCATTCTTCTTCATTTCCTTTCATTCCACTCTTCTCCATAAGCATATATAGAGCAACTACTATGTGGCCAACTTACCCCTGGGCTAAGTTAAACTTGACTTGTATTTAGTTTTAAGAGGGATATTAGAAAGTGGACATTAGAGAAATTTTGGTATTATCATTATTACTATTATGTTTATATTTTATTTTTTCTAAGTACATGTAAAAACAACTTTAACATTCATTTTTTTAAATGTTGAGGTCTAAACTCTCTCCTTCCTTCACCTCCCCCACCTTGGGAAGTCAAGGAATTTGATATAGATTATACATATGAAGTCATACACAACATATTTCCATGATAGCCATTTGGCAAAAGAAAACACACACACAAAGAAAAATTAAAAATTAAAAGTATGCTTTCAAGAGGGGTGAATCCAAGATGGCAGCATAGCAGCACAGAAAACTGGAACCTCTCTGAAAATTTTCTCAAACCAACCTTAAAATAGCTCCTCAAAGGGGATATGGCAAAATTGGGACATTAATGCATTGCTGGTGGAGTTGTGAATTGATCCAACCATTCTGGCTGGCAATATGGAACTATGCTCAAAGGGCACTAAAAGAATGCCTACCCTTTGATCCAGCCATATCACTGCTAGGTCTATACCCCAAAGAAATCATAAAGGAAAAGACTTGTGCAAAAATATTTATAGCCGTGCTCTTTGTGGAGGCAAAAAATTGGAAAATGAGGAGATACCCTTCAATTGGGGAATGGCTAAACAAATTGTGGTATCTGCTAGTGATGGAATACTATTGTGCTAGAAGGAATAAGGAACTGGAGGAATTCCATGTGAACTGGAATGACCTCCTGGAATTGATGCAGAGTGAAAGGAGCAGAATCAGGAGAACATTGTACACAGAGACTGATATACTGTGGCACAATTGAATGTGATGGACTTCTCTACTAGCAACAATGGACAACTCAGAGGGACTTATGAGAAAGAATGCTATCCACATCCAGAGAAAGAACTGTGGGATTGCTTGTTGGTTATGGGAGAGGGGTAGGAGGAGGGGAGGGACAGAACATGAATTATGTAACCATGGAAAAATATCCTAAATTAATTAAATAAAAAATTTCAAGTCACACAAAAAGAAATAGCTCCTCAAAATGAATACTGGAGTGACAGAATCAAAAAGGGGATGGAGTGAAGTAACTCTACTATAGAAAACAACTTGGAAGGTAGGCAGAGAGGGTTTATTTCACTAGGATGAGAGGGGAGAGCAGCCAGAAGCAAAATTGCACACTGAGGAATACAAGCTGCCTACATCTACTGCTCCAGGTTCCAAACTTGGGCCTCCACCAATTTCAAGACTTTAAGACCCTGCCTAAGCCAATAGCAGAGCACCTCATGCCCATTCCTTAAAGTCCCAAGGCCTAGCAGAAGCCTGCAGTGAGGTCCCAAGCTCCATCACACCACAGTCCACAGTTCACTGAGCTGGTGTAAGCCCAGATCAAGGCTCTGAGTCTCTGCCCAAGCTGACAGTGAAGACCCAAACCCCAGTGCAAGTCCAACACAAGCCAGTTCCTGCCTGGCTGGGGCTAGCCTAAGGGGAGGCCCAGGGTCCTTCCCAAGCCTCTACTGAGTCCCCAAGCTCCAGCACAAGGCAGTCTGCAGTGAGTGAGGCTCAGCGCCCCTGCCCATGCTTGAGGTGAGGTTCTGAGCCCCAGAAAAAGGAACTCGCAGTTCTCTGAGCCCTGTAATCCATCAGTGATCCCTAGGGGAGACTGAATCATCAGCAGGAGGTGATTTTCAGAGCTCTAAGCCCATAGGCCATCATACCACCTTGGAAGAATTGAAACTTGCAGAAACCCAGAAATAGAACTGAGGGTAGCAGCAAGGAAAAACTGAAGTATCAGAGAATGCCCTCTCTATCCTGAGAATAGAGCCCACTTTTTTAGATAAAAATAAGTTTCAAAAAAAGTCTGACATAATGAGCAAATAGCAAAAAACAACACCTAATAACAGAAAATTATTATGGTGACAAAGTGGAAGTCAAGAAAAAGTCTTGGAAAATGAACAAATAGTAAAAAAAAGGTAATCATAGAAAAATTTTATGGCGACAAAGAAAAACAAGGTACAGATTCAGAAGGGGACAGTGAGATCAAAGTAGACACATGAAAAACTTCAAAGAAAAATGGAAATTGGTCTCAGGCTCTGTAGGAGCTCAAAAAGGAATCCAAAAATCAAATAAAAGAAACAGAAGAGAAATGGGGAAGAGAAATGAAAGAAATGCAAAAAGAAAATAATAGTCCTAAAAAGTAGAATTGGCCAAATGGAAGAAGAGGCACCAAAATCCACTGAAGAAAAGAGTTCATAAAAGGTAGAATTGACCAATGGAAAAGAAGGTTCAAAGGTTCCTTAAAATTCCTTTAAAATTATAATTGGGAAAAATGGAAGCTAATGATTTCATGAGATATCAAGAAACAATAAAATCAAATCAAAAGAATGAAAAATAGAAAAAAATATGAAATATCTCATTGAAAAAACCACTGACCTGGAAAATAGATCCAGGAGAGACAATCTCAGAATTATTGAACTAGACTACCTAAAAGTCATTATTTTTTTAAAGCCTAGACATAATATTACAAGAAATTATCAAAGAAAACTGACCTGAAAATCTTAAACAAGAGGGTAAAATAAAAAGTGAAAGAACCCACTAATCACTTCCTGAATTAAATTTCCAGATGACAACTCCAAGGAATATTAAAGCCAAACTCAAGAACTCCCAAGCCAAGAAGAAAATGTTACAACCAACCAGGAAAAAAAAATAATTCAAATGTCATGTAGCCGCAGTCAGAATTACACAGGACCTAATAGCTACTAACATTAAAGGATCAGAAGGTTTTAAATATAATATTCCAGAAGGCAAAGGGATCGGGTTTACTACCAAGAATCACCTACCTAGCGAAACTGGCTATACTCTTTCAGAGGGGAAATGGTCATTTAATAAAATAGAATATTTCCCTGCATTCCTGATGAAAAGACTAGACGAAACAAAAATTTTGATGTTCAAATACAAGACTCAAAAGAAGCATAAAAAGGTAAATAAGAAAAAGAAAAGGGGTTCTATAAAGTCAAACTATTTATATTCCTACATGGAAAGTTGATATTTGTAACTCAAAATGGTCATCATTATCAGAGCACTTAGACAGAGTATACATAGATAGAGGATGCAGGAGTAAGTGTTTATGATGCAAAAAAATCAAGGAATGAAAAAGAGGATTGCAGTGAAGAGAGGTAATATGGGGTAAGTTATAGCACCTAAAGAGGCATGGAAAAAAACTTACAGTTGAGGGGAGGATGAGGGTGGTGATGGGCAATGCGTAAACATTACTCTCATCAGAATTGTCTCAGAGAGGGAATATCAACTATACTCATTTGGATATAGAATCCTATCTTACCCTATAGAGAAATGGGGGGGGGGGGATAAGACAGGGGATGGGGAGAGGAGTAATATAAGGGATGGGGAATTGGGAGGGTGATTAAGAACAAAACACTTGTGAGGAGGGGAAAGTGAAAAAATAGAGAAAGAGTAGGAACAAAAGTGGAGAATAAGATAGAGGAGAATACACAATTGGCAATCATAATTATGAATGGGAATGGGATGAACTCACTCATAAAACGGAAGTAGATAGCAGAGTAGATTAAAAAGCCAGAATTCTATGATATGTTGCTTACGAGAAACATATATAAGGCAGAGAGAGACACACACTGAATAAAGGTAAGGAGATGGAACAGAATCTATTGTGCTTCAGCTGAAGTAAAAAAAAAAAACAGGAATAGCAATCATGAGCAGAAAAAGCTAAAGCAAAACTAGATCTAATTAAAAGAGCTAAGGAAGGAAATCGCATCTTGATATTAGTTACTATAGACAATAAAATAATATCAATACTAAATATATATGCACCACCAAATAGTATAGTCTCCAAATTTTTAAAGAAAAAATTAAATTAACTCCAGGAGGAAATAAATAGCAAAACTATACCCGTGGGGGATCTCAACTTTCCCTTCTATGAATTAGATAAATTTAACCAAAAATAGATAAGAAAGAAGAAAAGGAAATGAATGAAATCTTAGAAAGTTTGATTTAATAGATCTCTGGAGAAAATAGAATTGGGATAAAAAGGAATATACTTTCTTTTCAGCAGTACATGGTACATATCCCAAAAATGAACACGTACTAGGGCGTAAAAACTTCACTACCAAATACAAAAAGACAAATAATAAATGCATCCTTTTCAGATCATAATGCAATAAAAATTTAATCAACAAGGATCCAAAGAAAGAAAAATTAAAAAATCATTGGAAACTAAATAATTTAATTCTAAAAAGGGGGTGGGTCAAAAAGCAAATTATAGAAATAATAATTCCATTAAAGAGAATAACAATGAGACAAATATCACAATTTATGGGACACAGTTAACACAATTTTTAGGGGGAAATTTATATCTCCGAATGCATATAAATAAAGAAGAGGAAAAGTAGATCAATGAAATGGTCATGCAACTAAAAAAAACAGAAAAAGCACAAATTTAAAATCTCCAATTAAAGGCTAACTTGGAAATCCTAAAAATCAAAGGAGAAATTAATAAAACTGAAAGTAAGAGAACTATCAAAGTAATAAATAAGACTAGGAGTTGGTTTTATGAAAAAATAAGCTAGATAGAGCATTGGTTAATATTATTAAGAAGAGGAAAGAAGAAAATCAAAATATCAGTATCAAAAATAAAAAGGGAGAATTCATCACCATTGAAGAGGAAATTGAAGCAATCTATTCTGCCCAAATATATGACAAAAAATCTGACAATGCAGGTGAAATGGATGAATATTTACAAAAATATAAATTACCCAGATTAACAAAAGAGGAAATAGAATTCTTAAATAATCCCATCTCAGAAAAAGAAAATGAACAAGCCATCAATGAACTCCCTAAGAAAAAATCCCCAGGGTCAGATGCATTCACAAGTGAATTCTATCAAACATTTTAAAAACAATTTATTCCAATACTATATAAACTATTTGGCAAAGGAAGAAAACCTACCAAATGTTTCTTATGACACAAATATGGTACTGGTACATAAGTCAGGAAGAACAACAACAACAAAAAATAGAGAAATAAAAGTATAGACCAATTTCCTTAATATTGCCCCCAAAACTTAAATAAAATGCTAGCAAAGAGACTACAGCAATATATTATAAGGATCATTCACTGTGACCAGGTGACATTTATACCAGGAATGGAAGGCTGGTTTAATATTAGGAAAACTATCAGTATAATTGACCCTATCAATAACAAAACTAACAGAAATCACAGGATTATCTCAACAGATACAGAAAAAGCCTTCCACAAAACACAGCACCCATTCCTATTAAAATACTGGAAAGCAAAGAAATAAATGGGCCTTTCTTTAAAATAAGTGTTATCTATCTAAAAACCATCAACAAGTATCATCTGCAAGGGGGATGTTAGAAGCCTTCTCAATAAGATCAAAGGTGAAGCAAGGATGTCCATTATCACCACCACTATTTACTAGTGTACTAGAAATGCTATCTTTAGCAATAAGAGAAGAAAAAGAAATTCAAGGAATCCAAGTAGACAATGAGGAAACCAAAACTATGACTCTTTGCAGATGAGAGGATGGTATACTTGGAGAATCAACAAAAAAAACTAGTTGAAATAATAACTTCAGCAAAGTTGCAGGATACAAAATAAACCCACAGAAATCATCAGTATTTCTATGTATTACCAACAAAGTCCAGCAGAAAGAGCAGAAAGAGAAAATAATTCTAGAAGTGAAATAAGCAGAACCAAAGGAACATATACATAGCAATTTTGTACAATGATCAACTGTGAAAGACTTCACTATCTTCAGCAATATGATGATCCAGGACAATTGTGAAGGACTTATGACAAAGAATGATAGTCCACCTCCAGAAAGGGAACTGTGGGAGTCAGAATGCAGATCAAAGCAAACGATTTTTCACTTTAGTTTATTTGTGGTTTTATTTGAAGGTTTTGGTTTTATAGGATTATTCTCTTACAAAAATGATAATTTTGCATGATAATGCATGATCAAACTGCTTATCATCTCTGAAAAGGGAGGGAGGGGAGACAATTTTGATCATATAACTTCAGAAAATGTATATGGAAAATTGTTATTACATGAAATTTGTAAAATAAAATATCTCTACAAAATTAAATTAAAATAAAATCACTCAACAATATAAAGTATTTGGGAATTTATTTGCCAAGACAAACGCAAGAATTATGTGAATACAATTACAAAACACTTTTCACACAAAAAAAGTCAGATCTCAATAACTGGAAAAACATTAATTGCTCATGGATAGTCTGAATAAATGTCATAAAAAATGACAATTCCGCCTAAATTAATTTGGTTATTCAGGGCCATCCCAAACTATCAAAAATTATTTTATAGAACAAAAAGTGATAAAATTCATCTGGAAGAACAAAAAATTAAGAATATCAAGGGAATTACTGAAAAAAATGTGAAGGAAGGTGGCCTAGCAGTACCAGATCTCAAACTGTATTCTAAAGCAGTCATCATTAAAACAATCTGGTACTGGCTAAGAAATAGATTTGTAGATCAATGAAATAGATTAAAGGTAAAAGACCTTAGCAATCTAGCATTTGATAAACCCAAAGATCCCAGCTTTGGGGATAACTCATCCTTTATCAAAAACTGCTGGGAAAATTGAAAAACAGTATGATGGCGACTATATATATATATATAGACCAATATCTTGCACCCTATACCAAGATAAGGTCAAATTGCGTATATGATTTAAATATAAAGAGTGAAAGTATCAGTTAATTGGGGGAACCTAGCAGAGATAGAGAACATTACAAAATGTAAAATAAATTATTTTGATTACATTAATTTAAAAAGCTTTTTTACAAACAAAACTAATGTAACCATGATTATAATGGAAACAACAAACTGGAGGAAATTTTTCATAACAAATTTATCTAATAAAGGTCTAATTTCTCAAATATGTAGAGTGTTAAGTCAATTTTATAAGAACACACGCCATTCCCCAAATGACAAATGTTCAAATGATATAAACAAGCAATTTTCAGATGAAGAAATCAAAGCTATCAATAATCATATGAAAAATTGTTCCAAATCACTCTTGATTAGAGAAATGCAAATTAAAATAGTACTGAAGTACCACTTCACATCTATCATATTGGCCAATATGACAGTAAAAGAAAGTGAAATATTGGAGGGGATGTGGCAAAATAGGGACACTAATGCGTTGCTGATGGAGTTGTGAACTGATCCAAACATTCTTGAGGGCAATGCTTATAAAATAGGTTATGATCCTATAAGATTTGATCCTATAAGACCACTACTAGGTCTGTATCCCAAAAAGATGAGAAAAGGGGTGAGAAGGACCTACTTAAATAAAAACATTCATAGCAGCCCTTTTTTGTGGTGGCAAAGAATTGGAAATTAAGAGGATACCCATAGTTGGGAATGTCTGAACAAACTGTAATATATGTCAGTGATGAAATACTATTATTGTGCTTTAAGAAATGATGAACAAAATTACTTCAGAAAAAGCTGGGAAGACCTATATGAACTGATGCAGAGTGAAATAAGCAGAATCAGGAGAAGAATGAACACAGTAACAGTGATATTATAGAATGATCAACTGTGAAAGACTTAGCCATTCGCAGCAAAACAATGGTCCAGGGCAATTCTGAGGGACTTATGACAAAGAATGCAATCACCTCCAAAGAAATAATTGTTGGAGATGGAATGCAAATCAAAGTATAGGGAAAAATAAAATAATTTTTAAATGCTTTCATTTATATTGACTTCATCAGTCCTTTTTTTTTTTTTTTTTTTTTTTTTTTTTTTTTTGGTAATCCTTAACTTCTTAGAATTGATACTAAAATTCCCTTCCAAGGCAGAAGAAGAGTGGTAAGGACTAGGCAATTGGGGTTAAGTAGCTTGCCCAAGGTCACACAGGTAGGAAATGTCTAAGGCCAGATTTGAACATAGTTTTTGCCAGTTCTAGGTCTGACACTCAATCCACTGAACCACCTAGTTGCAACACCATCAGTTCTTTCTCTGTAGGTGCATCATAAATCCTTCAGAACTGTCTTGGATCATTGTATTGATCAGAGTAGCTAAGTCATTCACAGCTGATCATCATATGATATTGTTGTTACTATGTTCAATGTTTTCCTGCTTCTGCTCACTTCACTTTGCCTCAGTTCATGTAACTTTGGGTTTTTATGAAGCCTTCCTGAGCTATTTTTTATAGCACAATAGTATTCCATCACAATCATATTATCAAGACTTGTTCAGCCACTCCCCAACTGATGGGCATCTTCTCAATTTCCAA
This sequence comes from Gracilinanus agilis, assembly GCF_016433145.1. Taxonomy (NCBI): domain Eukaryota; kingdom Metazoa; phylum Chordata; class Mammalia; order Didelphimorphia; family Didelphidae; genus Gracilinanus; species Gracilinanus agilis. The sequence continues at coordinate 21,031,737 of NC_058134.1, read as the reverse complement.
TTCTGTGCAACCACAAAAAGAGTAGATGTAAATATTTTTGTACAAATAGGTCCTTTTCTTTTTCTTCGCATTTTCTGGGATACAGATCTAGTAGAAGTGATGCTGCATCAAAAGGCATGCCCAATTTTAATAGCCCTATGGGCATAGTTCCAAATTACTCTTCAGAATGATTAGTCCAGTTCACAACTCCACTAACATTGCATTAGTGTCCCAATTTTTCCACATTCCCTCCAACATCTATTATTGCTCTCTTCTGTAATAATAACCAATCTGATAGGTGTGAGGTGGTAACTCAGTTTCTCTGATCAAAAGTGGCAGAGTATTTTTTCATATTACTATAGATAGCTTTAATTTATTTTTCTAAAAACTGACTTCATGTCCTTTGATCATTTATCAATTGAGGGATAAATGGTATTGTTATAGATTTCACTCAGTTCTCTATGTATCTGAGAAACAAGGTCTTTATCACAAAAACTTACTATAGAAATTTCCCCATTTTTCCCTTCCTTCCTTTTTCCTTCCCTTCCTTCTTTTCTTCCTCTCTCCCTCCCCCTCTCCTTTTCTTCTTTCTTTCTTTCCTTCTTTCTCTTTCTTTCTTTCTTTCTTTCTCTTTTTTCTTCTTCCTTCCTTCCTTCCTTCCTTCCTTTCTTTTTCTTTTTCTTTCTTTCTTTCTTTTTTTCATTCATTTCCTCCTAATGTTGGTTGCATTGAATTTGTGCAAAATCTTTTTCATTTAATGTAATCAAAATTATCATTTTGTATCCCATAATGTTCTCTATCTCTTGTCATAAATTCTTTCCTTATCCATAGATCTGACAGGTAAGATATTCTGTGCTCCCTAATTTTCTCATATCATCATTATTATTAATCATTAGTATTATAATTTTTGTTCTTAAATAATAAAGTAAAAAGGGGATTCAAAAATAACAGCAACAAAACTGTATACATTTGTCTTGATACTACCACTCACTAGATATAGGGCCTTGGGCAAGTGTCTTAGCTTCTATGGGCCTCAGCTTCCATATCTGTAAGATGAGGGAGCTGGATTAGATGGCCTGTGCGTCTACCTCTCTGTTTTAGATCCTCGGGACCTTCTCTGGGATCTAGTGTCCTTCTCCAGAAGGTAGGGTTGAAGGAAGCTGTCAGCACTATGGCCAGGGATAGCAGAGGCACCTAGAGCCACCCAATCAACACAATGAGCTGATTTCTGGGAGGCTCTGCTGTCTAGCCATTGTAGTCTTGTAGCCCATAACAGATACTTAATGAGGAAAAATTCTAGTACCTTCTTAGACTGACCCCTGTGGAACTTTATGGTCATTTGCAGAGTGTGGCTCAAACTTGACTTAGCCTCTGGGGCCCAGAACAGGCCTGGCTGCATCATTTAGGATTCTCTCTCAGTGGAGGCGAAGCTGGAAGGAGCTGTCTGGTTCAGCACTGAGATGATGGAAAGTGCGGAGCCACTTTCAACTGTCTGGCATTCCACCACTATAGTGGCAGGACGGCGGGGATGTTACTTAGACTAGCTTAAAGTGGAAGAAAGGGTGTTAGCAGGCCAGCAGGTTTAATAAGCCTCGCTCACTTTTATGCCTCCAACGTTGAGTTGCCTAGGTTTCCCAAGGAGAAATTTAACTGGTTTTTTGTTGTTTTGTTGTTGTTTTTTCTGGGTCCCTTTCTTGGAACACGGGGAAGCAGCTGTGTGTCTGTGTGCCTTCCTGGGCATCTCGTGTCTGGTAGCAGTGCTTGGCCTCATCCCTCTGTGAGAAGGGGTCAGTGTTTTCCTCAGTCTAATCCGAGAAGAGAAGACTTTTCAAAGAGATCCTTTGGGTGCATTTTGGGTTCAGTCCCAGCTCTGGGATCTCATCCCACCGCACCAAGGGAGTTTGCTGATGGAACATCCCTTTCCTGATCTGGTGATGCTTCTGTGCTTCTCCGTCTGATTCTCAGAAGACAGTCATGGGAGGTAGGTGTCGTGTCTGCATCATCCCTTCCCAGGGCTAAGTACGAAGCCACATTTGCCACTGCTGCCTGAGGGAGGACAAGGATGCAGCCTTCCAGTACAAGCAAGTAGGTGATGTAAAAGATGTTTGGAGAAAGCCTGGGCTGCATTTCTGAGACTCACAGCTGTTCATAGCCTCCTCTCAGAGATGCCTTAGTGAACTATTATAATGGATAAACTACAAGTCTGGAATAAGGAAAACCAAAGTTCAAATCCCGATCTCTGACACTTCTGTGTTATTTAGAATTTTGTGGGTTCCTTTGAGGGTTATTTGGGGTTCAGCCAGTTTCCCTGGTCTCAGTTTCTTCACCTGTCAAATGAGAATTAACCAGTAATCATTTATGGTTTATTTATAGTTAATTTATAATTATATAAATATAATTATTTATAATTTACAATCATTTATGGTGCTAAGTCATGAGAAAGGAAAGACAATAATTGAATGGCCCATGCCATCAAAGAGCTGGTATCTTATCAATACATAATCATATCAAGAGTTACTAGACAGCTAAGTGGCACAGTGGATAAGCACACAACCTAGAGTTAGGAAGACTCATCTTCCTAAGTCCAAATCTGACCTCAGACACGAGCTGTGTGACCCTGGGCAAGTCATTTCACCCAATTGGCCTCAGTTTCCTTAATTGTAAAATGAGTTGGAGAAGGAAATGGTAAGCCACTCTAGAATCTCTAACAAGAAAATTCCAAATGGGGTCATGACAATTCAGACACAACTGAACAACAATAAAAATCTCTTTTACTGGGACATTAAGATAATATAAATTTAAAGTATGTAATTTTTTAAAAAAGAAATGCTAATAACCAAATAAATGTGAGTTATAGTCGTTTTTCCTTTTTTTAACTAGCCCTATCATGGTCTAGGAACCTCCTGGTGAGGATCCCCTTCTGCCCATGGATTGGCATCTTCTCTGCAACTGGTGAAGATTCTCTCTACCAATGCAGGCTGATGCTTTTTCTGCAATTTAGAATATTGGGGCCATAAAAGGTTGAGTGACTTGCCAAGGGTCAGAGATCCAGCACATCTCAGAGACGGGATTCACACCCAGGTTTTCTTGGTCCTAAGGCTAGCTTTCCATCTCCATACCATGTTGCTTCTCATGTTGTGGCTGATTTTATTAATTACCAGAGGGCTGATCACATGGATGGACGACCAACCCAGCCTTTCTTCCTTCCCCCTCTGCCTGTCTTGGGTCATTTTCCCATTTATTAGTCATCCTCCAGAGGAGAGAGAGACAAAGGAAATGAAAGGGGATAAATCTTGCATCTGCCCACTTTATTCCTTGCTAGTGGCTCTGGGGGAAATATAAAAATAAGAAGAATTATGTGAGGCTTTTTGAAAATTATCTAGAGATTCCCATTCTGCCCTGTTCCTCATCCTCTTTCCTGGGGAGATGTGAGCATTCTCTGGCTTGTTAGGCTCCTTGCCTGGAGGTGGAACCAGGTGTTCCCTCTTTCCCGCATCCATTCTTCAGCTAACCCTCACTGTGACCCTCCCAGCACTGAGGCAGGCAGGCTTTTCCAGCCTCTGAACACTGCGTGATGCTGCTAGAACAGTGAGCAGGCGCTGTTTGCAGGTAAGCAGCTGTGGATGCTAAAAGACCGCAGCCAGAGCCGTGCTCAGAGAGTGAATGAGTCCTCTCTGCCCGCTGCCGCCTCTGAGCAGCTCCCTGACTTCCTCACGCCGCTTACACATGTGTTTCCAAAGCCCCTGAGGCCAAAGGCAGGGGGATCAAGGGATCCAGTGGGTGCAGCAGGACCCTGAAATATGGCAGAGCCTTCTGGCTGCTCACCCAGCACTTGGAGACTGGCAGACGGGAGGGACAGATAGAAGGTCCTCTTGTCCATCTAGTTCTAGGAAAAATATGGTAAAGCCATATTGGGCAAATTCATACAAAACAAGATGGTGCAATCTTTGTTGAAATTAATTGTGTCAGGGACAGGAGGGGCAGTGAGGTGGCTCAGTGGATTGAGAGCCAGGCCCAGAGATGGGAGGTCCTGAATTCAAATCTGACCTCAGACACTTCTCAGCTGTGTGACGCTGGGCAAGTCTCTTAACTCCTATTACCTAGCCCTTACTGCTCTTCCACCTTAGAACCAATGAAGAGTATTAATTCCAAGGTGGAATATAAGGGTTAAAAAAAAAAAGAAAAGGAATTAATTTTGTCTGAGTGGGCAGCCAGGTGGCTCCTATGGATTGAGAACAAAGCCTAGAGATGGGAAGTCCTGGGTTTAAATATGACTTTAGATACTTCCTAGCTGTGTGACCCTGGGCAAGTCACTCAGCTTCGACTGCCTAGCCTTTACTACTTTTCTGCCTTAGAACCAATACACAGTATTGACTCGAAGATGGAAGGTGAGGGTTAAAAAAAAAAAAAGACAAGAAATGAATTGTGTCTAAATACTGAGAGAAGACTAACCTGGAGGCCAGGAGCATTCTGATAGGACCATTAATTATTTCCTGCCCAAGCTACCCTCCCTCCTCCCACTCCCAAGCTCTTTAGTCCACAGGGCAGTGACCAAGTCCTTTCAAGCAGAAGTTAATTGGTCTCCAGTGAACAACCAGCATTGTACGGATCTGTCTGCCAAAGGTAGGGCAGGTCCCAAGATATCTGTCAGGTCCACAATTCAAAACTACGAGGCTGGGAAACTTGTAAGCCCGATATAGCAAGGACCCCAAGCTCAAGCTTGATGCCAGGAGGATGCCTTTAGAGACAGCTACATGGCATAGTGGGCAGAGGATTGGACTTAAGAATCAGAAAGTGAAGGAAGGGGGCCTAGCAGTACCAGATATTAAACTATACTATAAAGCAGCGGTCTTCAAAACAATATGGTACTGGCTAAGAGACAGAAGGGAGGATCAGTGGAATAGACTTGGGGTTAATGACATCAGCAAGACAGTGTATGATAAACCCAAAGAGCCCAACTTTTGGAACAAAAATCCACTATTTGACAAAAACTGCTGGGAAATCTGGAAAACAATATGGGAGAGATTAGGTCTAGATCAACATCTCACACCTTACACCAAGATAAATTCAGAATGGGTGAATGACCTGAATATAAAGAGGGAAACTATAAATAAGTTAAGTGAACACAGAATAGTATACTTGTCAGATCTCTGGGAAAGGAAAGATTTTAAAACCAAGCAAGAGTTAGAGAAAATTACAAAATGCAAATTAAATGGTTTTGATTATATTAAGCTAAAAAGCTTTTGTACAAACAAAAACAATGTAACCAAAATCAGAAGGGAAACAACAAATTGGGAAAAAATCTTTATAACAAAAAACTCTGACGGGGTCTAATTACTCAAATATACAAGGAGTTAAATCAGTTGTATAAAAAATCAAGCCATTCCCCAATTGATAAATGAGCAAGAGACATGAATAGGCAATTCTCAGGTAAAGAAATCAAAAGTATCAATAAGCACATGAGAAAGTGTTCTAAATCTCTAATAATTAGAGAAATGCAAATCAAAACAACTCTGAGGTATCACCTCACACCTAGCAGATTGGCTAAAATGAAAGAAGGGGAGAGTAATGAATGTTGGAGGGGATATGGCAAAATTGGGACATTAATGCATTGCTGGTGGAGCTGTGAACTGATCCAGCCATTCTGGCTGGCAATTTGGAACTATGCTCAAAGGGCTATAAAAGACTGCCTGCCCTTTGATCCAGCCATACCATTGCTGGGTTTGTACCCCAAAGAGATCATAGATAAACAGACTTGTACAAAAATATTTATAGCTGCGCTTTTTGTAGTGGCAAAAAACTGGAAAATGAGGGTATGTCCTTCAATTGGGGAATGGCTGAACAAATTGTGGTATCTGCTGGTGATGGAATACTATTGTGCTCAAAGGAATAATAAACTGGAGGAATTCCAGGTGAACTGGAGAGACCTCCAGGAATTGATGCAGAGTGAAAGGAGCAGAGCCAGAAGAACATTGTACACAGAGACTGATACACTGTAGTAAAATAGAATGTAATGGGCTTCTGTACCAGCAGCACTGCAATGACCCAGGACAGCTCTGAGGGATTTATGGTAAAGACGCTACCCACATTCAGAGGAAGGACTGCAGGAGAGGAAACATAGAAGATAAACAATTGCTTGAATGCAGGGGCTGAGGCGGACTTGATTGGGGATGTGGACTGGAAATGACCACCCCAAGGCAACTATCAACAATTTGGAAATAGACCCTGAACAAGGACACACGTTACAACCAGTGGAAATGCGCATCGGCCATGGGTGGGGGGAGAGCGGGGGGGTTGAAGGGGAAAGTAGGGGCATGAAGCATGTAAACAGGTTAAAAATGAATATTAATAAATGTTCAAATTAGAAAAAAAAAGAGTCAGAAATTTGAGTTCAAATCCTACTATGGCTATGTTATTTTAAGACCTCTCATTTTCCTCAACTAAAAAATGGGGATAATAATAGCATCTCCCTCCGCAAGGTAATTGTGAAGATCAAATGAGAAAACCCTAAAAATGCCTTAGAAAGGCTATTATTGTTGTTGTTATTATTATTGTTGTGTTCTATTCCCCACCATAGCTGCTAGCGTCAACCCACCAGCCCACCCATCAGCAAACAGGTAGCCCACTCCTACTTTATCTGGGATTCCTCGTTTTCTCATTCACTGCAGCCTGCCTGCCTCCACATGGCTGCGTGAAAAAGAATCCATGTGTGTCTGACTGCGGTCACTGGCCTTCCCAGCTAGGTGGTTACTCTGAACAAATCGTGGCAGCGCAGAAGTAGAAAGAGCCCCGGACAGGAGACAGACTTTGAATCTTGTCTCTGCTTAGGTAAGTCACTTGACCTCTTGGGTCCTCAGTTTTCCCATTTATAAAATGGGAGCCAGATTAGGTAATCTCTTCTGATTGTAAATTCTTTCATCCCACTACTGTTTGCCTAGACCCATTGTTAGACACCATCAGAAGACACTGAGCTTTGGCTTTGCCTGATTCCCCTCTTTTTTCCATAGTTCTAGAAATGAGTGCTTGGACCATCATAGCACTCTGGGGCTAATGGCTTCACGTCCAGCCAATGGCAGTACCTTAGGGGCTGGTATCACTGCTGAGAAGGGAACTAAGCAGGAGGTCCTGCTTCTCAGAAATGCTGTTCAGTCCTGCCTGTTTGAGACACTCTTCCTTTGTCCTGGTCATGGGATTACATCATTGAAGGCTGCCCAATCACAGCCGTCCACACCGAACTGGAGGCTTGTATTCCTGTGACTTTATGACAAAGAACCTGCTTTTCTTTTTTAGATATTTCACTGCTCTTGGACCTTTTTAAGGCTCCCTGAGAATGGGGAGAAAGAGAGAGACAGAGAGAGTGAGACAGAGAGACAGAGAGACAGAGAGAGAGAGAGAGAGAGAGAGAGAGAGAGAGAGAGAAGAGACAGAGAGAGACAGAGTCAGAGACAGAGACAGAGAGAGAGCTCTGCCTCTGTAAGGATGCTTGAGACCTTGGCACTATCCTGGTCAAACATTATCTTCTTCCAGGATAAACCATTATCAGTAAAGCAAGAATCCAAAATTAACCACAAGGGGCTCATGATGAAAATGCTCGCCACAGCCAAAGAAGTAACTGTTGGAGTCTGGGTACAGATCAAAGGGTGCCACCTTTCACTCTATTTTCTTCATGAGATTTCTCTTGTGTATGTCTCCTATCATGACATGAATGATATGGAAATATGTATTACATAAAAGTACCGAAATAATCCATATTGGACTCTTCACAGCCTTGGACATGGGGGAAGGGTAGAGAGGGAGAAAATCTGAATTTTAAAATGTCCAAAAATAATTACCCAAAATTGTTTTGACATGTAACTACAATTTTTTTTTAATTGGAAAAAAATGATCTTCCATCTTCCTGGTCTTTTAACCAACTTCACATGCCATCCACTTATACCAAATACAACTGGGGAGTGAAGGGGCCGAGGAAAAAACACAGCATTATCTGGAAACAAGGAAGAGATGACAAATACAACCTCCTTCCCTGGCACTTTGCATAAATAGCCCAGGCATTTGGTCTAGGAATTAATCTTCCAGTATTTTCTGAATGACGTGTCCTGGCATTTCCTGGCCCAGTACTTCAGAGGTGATCTGGGTAGTGCCTTCATCTACTCTTGCGATCCTACATAGTACGTGGCCCATGACCACAATCTTGACTCTATGCCAAGGGAGGAAAAATTCGCTTTCAGCCCCGAGGCCAGTGGAAGTCCTGGCCAGTGTCTCTATTCCCCTTTCCTACATGGACTTGCAGGAGGTGAGCCCCCTTTTAAAATAGCTTTAAAATAGCACACTTCTGTGACTGTCCAAGGCCACTCAAAGGCGCTCAGTTTCTGGGTGACTGAAGCAGTGTGCTGGAATGTGCTGTCATGGTCTCACAGCCCCTGCCTAGGAGATCACCAGTTAACCTAGTCAGGGGTCTTATATTAAGTTCAGAATGAATGAATAAAAAGGCATTTATTAAGTGCTTACTATAGTCTAAGGACTAAGGACGCCCAAAACAAGAAAAGATAGATCTGGCTCTCAAAGAACTCATACTCTCATTGGAAGAAGACAGGACACCAAGCAGGTTTCACAGAAAAATCCAGAAAACCCTAGGGTGCATCAATAGCCGGGATCAATGCTGGCTGAGGCATTCCATTGTACCCTGATGGGGTTTGGGCAGCCTGGGGCACACGTGTCTCATATGTGACAAATTCCAAGGGGAGGACCATTTGGAAACTGATTACAGTCCTATTATTGATTCTATTTTTTAAACTAAAGGCACTCTTATGTAATGACAGCCATTATGTCTAGTCAATAAATCAGTTAGAATTTAAAAAATTGTATTTTCTTTTTCATTGCCCAGCCTTGAATTTTGTAGCAGGGGCTTCGGCTCAGTCGATATTTCCACCTGCTGAAATTTCTAATTACAAAGGGTCTCACGAAGGAGAGAGAAGCGTTACACGCAGAGATTTGATCCAAAGTCTAATCAAATCCTTGGCATAACAAAGAATTTTCTAGCAGAGTTTCCCAGTGCTTAGAGGATGTCCCCATTTATTCAGAGCTGAAATAATTAGAAAGCTCATCACCTTGTTGGGGTGGGGAGGGAAGTCGTGGTCCTAGGAAGAAGAGTCTCAGAACCACAGGATTTCTTAGAGTCCAAAGGGATCTCCGGAACCGCCTGCTCTGATCCATATTCGACGTTAGGAAGGCTTTGAGTATATAGTGTGTGTATTTGGGGTCAGAGGGCCTGGGTTCAAATCCTGCCTCTACCACTTACTCTCTACATGACCTTGGGTAAGCTATTCACCCTGCTTGGGTCTCAGTTTCCTCAATTTACAAATGAGGGGGTAAGACTGAACGTCTCTCAATGGGAGCACCCAGGGACCAGCCTACCTCAGCGTGGAGGAAGTCCTTACCAGGATGGCCATGGGATAATGCATTAGAATTCCATTTAATTTAATCCATATTACATGGCCATCTACAAAAGGACTTGGGGTCTGAGTTGATGGAAGGAGAGCCCACACGGATGGCATCAGAGATTCTCAAGTCTTTGTTGTTGTCGTTTTCTAAACCAGAGAAATAACAAGGAAATAAAGTCATGTCCAAATCGACTAAGGTCCTTCCCAGCTCTGGATCTTATGAAAAAGAGGTAGAGGCTACACCCGGGATTATTCTGGTTCAGGTAACTCCCAGGGGAGGAAGCTGCTGCCTCCAGGACAGGTCAGGCCTTCCCCGCCCTCAGACTCAGGCATGGACAGTTGCTTGTTGCATTGAAGGCTTAAGTGACTTCCTCTGAGTCACTAACTGGGTGATTATGGACCCGTCACTTAACCTTATGAGAAGCAGTATGCCATTATGGATGAAGAATAGACAGCAAACCAAGGAGACCTGAGTTCAAGTCCTACCTCTGCCACATAGTGACTGTGGCCCTGGTCAAGTCACTGGATTTCCTGGTGCTCTAAGCAGTGCTATAAGCCAGGTACCAGCCTGCACCGGTAGCAGGAGTTCCTTATATCAGTGAAAGCATAGGCCCATCTGGTCTTCACTTCAGCTGTGACCTGGGGGGCAAGGATGCCTGCACTACCACCCCTGCAGCGTCCTTAAAGGGATCAAATAGGATCATGGATTTGAGAGCATCAATAATCCATATGAGGAGGAGGAGGAGGAGGAGGAGGATGAAGATGTTAGGGCTACTATTTAACACATCAAACATGAATAATTTCATAATATTTAAACCTTATCTGGTTACTGGCCAATAGTAGTCGGTGGACTAGATAATGCTAAATATGCAACATAAATCAAAATCCCCAATACTGCCTCTCCCTTCAAGGGTGACTGCTTCCATTCGGTGAGCCAGCCAAGAGCCCATCAAGGTACCTCGGGGGGGGGGGGGGGGGCTTTTCCTTTCCTGGGGACTTGGTTTACATGGAATATTAGAAAACCCCTTAGACTATGCTAGGGAGAGAGAGACAAAGACAGACAGAAACAGAAGGAAACAGTAAGACAGAGCCAAGTTCATATAGTCTGTCTGCAAGAATCCCTGCTCAGGTCTGCCTAGCTGCTCCCTGTGGCCATGGAGAGCTAGAGAGGTTTCATTATGAAGTTATTTCTTTTCTGTGAGATGGGGTGGGGGAGAAAAACAGAAATGGATTAGGGAAGAGAGGGAGAGAGAGAAGGAGGAGGAAGATGGAGGGGAGGGGGAGCAAGATGGAGAGGAGGAAGAGGAAGATGGAGGGGAGGGAGAGGAAGATGGAGGGGAGGGGGAGCAAGATGGAGAGGAGGAAGAGGAAGATGGAGAGGAGGGAGAGGAAGATTGAGGGGAGGGGGAGCAAGATGGAGAGGAGGAAGAGGAAGATGGAGAGGAGGGAGAGGAAGCTGGAGAGGAGGAGAGGAGGAGAGGAAGAGGAAGATGGAAAGGAGGAGGAGGAGAAAAGGAACTAAGGGAAATGTTTTCAAATAACAAGTGCTCTCTCTGATAGTTGTACTTTGAACAGTGACTAGAAATGAGATTCTGATGCTCCCCTCTCACCCCCCTCCCCACAGGCAGATTGATGGTGCTTTAAGCTATCGGTTTTGAAACGAGGTCTAATTACATGGTGCGACCTTTATGTTTTTCTTTAGGGGCAGAGGCATTTGCTTCCTTCCACCTCAAAGCACAAGATTACTCACTGACATTTATAAATTGCCTAGACCAGGTGGGGATAAGGGCTGATATGACTTAGATTCTTTGGGGTTTTCAGATCTGGTCAGCCTGGTCTGTTAGGTCAGTGTTAATGACCAGACCCCTACTGAGTCTCAGCCATCAGCCAGCAGGGCTTTGGGGGATCTTCTTGTTCTTTCTCCATAGATTCACGACAATGCTGAGTGGGTAGTTTGCTAGGTAATTAGGAAATGAAAATCCGTCGTCTTCTGAAAAGCCAGTCTGGTGTCCCCTTAAAACAGACAGGAAGACCCAAGTTCATCTAGTCTTTCTGCATGAAGTCCTTCTCAGGATCAACCAAGAAGTTCCCCATGGGCACAGGAAGCTGGAGGGGTTTTATTAAGAACTTATTTCTTTGCTATAATATGGAGGTGGGAGAAGAGGGGAAGAAGGAAGAAAAGAAAGATCAAAGCCAGAGCAGAAAAAAAAAATCACTCCACTAAGCTCCATCTTCCTCCTTCATTGCAGGGGCTAAAACTGCTGCACATTAGTCAGGGAGACCCACCAATGGTTAGTAATAAGCAGAAGCTTCCAGACTGGCGACTGTTTGCAGACAGTGCTCTATACCTCCTTCCTCCTGTCTCCATTTCTTTCTCTCCTGCTGCCTTCTCCCTCCAGAAACTGAGAGAGACAGAGACAGAGAAAAAGACAGAGAAAGAGGCACACACAAAGACAGAGGGACAGAGGGAGAGACAGAAACAGAAAATGAGAGGGAGGGAGGGAGAAAAAGGGAGAGGAGAGAGAGGTGGGGGAGAAGGAGGGAGGGAAAAAGAGAGAGGGAGGAAGAGAGAGAGGAGGGGAGGGAGAAAGAGAGAGGGAGAGAGAAAAGGAGAGAGGGAGGAAGAGAGAGAGAGGAGGGGGAGGAAGAGAGAAAAGGAGAGAGGGAGGAAGAGAGAGAGGAGGGGGAGGGAGAAAGAGAAGGAGAGAGAAAAGGATAGAGGGAGGAAGAGAGAGAGGAGGGGGAGGGAGAGAGAGAAGGACGAAGGAGAGAGAAGGGGAGAGGGAGAGAGCAAGGGAGGGAGGGAGGGAGGGAAGAAGGGAGGGGGAGAGATAGAAAGATGTGATGAGAGGAGCAGATGGTTTTCTCTCCTCTTTAATGATCTCCCTTGGAGCTAAATGAACACAGGGGCAGAGTTGTCAGGCCCCTTAGCAACAATCCATGCATCTGCTAGCTTCTTGTTCCTTTTCGAGCCCACAGAAAGATCCAGGGAAGGAGTCGTGGGGCTCAATATAACACCTGAACAAAAATCAGATGAAGCAATAATGATATTCCAGGCAACACTTGGTGGGGCGAAGGGGGGCTGTGCAGGGGATTCTGATGAACACAACTCTCTTATTAGGACTGTCTGCTTTGGTTAGTGCCACAATAGACAAGCATGCAGTTGGCACCACTGTATGCCAGGTGCTCTGCAAAGCCCTGAGCACACAACGAAAGACAAGGACGTGGTCCCTGCCCTCAAGGAGCTTACAGTCTACCAACGACATTTACCTAATATCTAGACAGAGTAGATGGGAGGATCTGTAATGTGATGAGATGTGGAATTATTGCAAAGACCATCTGGCTAGCAGAATGTCAGGGTCATTTTGTTTCTGTCTTTGCTCTCCCCACCCCAGCTCTGTACCCAGCCCAGGGCCTGGCAGATGGCTCCTAATAAAGGCTTGTCTAATTGAATTGACCACTATCGCCCCCTGGACATCCCCTGAGAGGGTCCTCCTAAGACTGTGGGAAGGAACCACTGACAACATCTGTCTAATTCAGCTCCCCCATTTCACAGTTGAGTAAACGGAGGGGATGTGGTCAGGACTTGTCTGACTATTTCCCAAGTAGTAACCAGGGAGGTGAGGTTTGAACCCAGGACTTTTGACTCTAGTATAAATGCTCTTTTCACTCTATCACACTGCCACCTTCCATGAAGGTGGCACATGCCACTCTTCCAGGGAAGAGTGAATGAATGAATGAATGAATGAACTTACTCCCTCTGTCTTTTACAAATTCCTGTCTTATGAATTGGGTACCACAGCTGAGTGGAATGGTACACAACTTGAAGTCATGAAGACCTGAGTTCAAATTCTGCCTCAGACACCTAATTAGCTGTGACCCTGAGCAAGTTATTTATCCTCTCTCAGCCTCAACTTCCTCATCTGTAAAATGTGGATAATAATTGGGGGGATAGAGATTAACTGAAGTAACATGGAAATCATTTTACAGAGAAATACTGATGATGGTGCTGTTCATTATGATTTATCTGCAAGTATCCTCTTGCCAAACAAAGGGGATGGACTCTGACCTCTCAGGTCCTTTTCAGCTCTAAATCTACCATTTTAGGGTCCCAAATGGACACCCTGATGACCAGCCAGATGACATCTTAGCAGCCCCTTCCCTGACAACAGGAGCCTCCATATAAATGGCTATTCTCGATTTCACTCCAGTAAATCACTGGCTCAGGAAACATCTCCCCAGGGAAATCAGCAAAGAAAGTAATTAAGTGAACATGGTAATTAAGAATATATCACCTGAGATCCCTTATGTGCTATTCCCTCTAGACAAAGGCAGGTCCTTTTCCCCCCCATTTCTTTGCCCCCCCCTTTTTTTTTAACGCAATCCAGGTTAAATTAAGTTCCATGGAAACTGCATCAATAAAGTTGTCATGGTTACAGGTGAACTGAATGGAGAGCGGTGACAGGCCCAGCTCGGCTCTGCCTATACTGAGAGCCTTATAAACACATCCATTTGTCTTCTTGTTCTGTCTATAAAAATAATGAGAATTAATAGCATCGCCCAGCAAAGTGCAACCTGGTAGATAGAAGCCTCGTGCGCCGGAATGGAGTGCCGGCTGGGCGTTGGTCCAAGATCCTCTTTCTCTGACCTATGCTTGAGATAGATCCTTCCATCTCTTTGTGCTTCAGAAGAAGAGACTGGCAGCCAGGCAGTGTCAGAAGGAGAAGAAAGGAGTTTCTCCTCCATGATTCTATATTATCAGAATATCAGAGCTGGAAGGGGCTCCAGTAGCCATTTAGTCCAACCCCTTAATTTACAGATGAGGAAACTGAGGCCCAGGGAGGCTAAATGATTTGCTCAGGGTCACAAAATACTCAAGGGAAGAACTCAGGTCCTGGATTCCAAATCCAGCATTCTTTTCTTTTTTTAATCCTTACCTTTTGTCTTGGAATCAATGCTAAGCGTTGGTACCAAGGCAGAAGAACTGTAAGGGCTAGGCAGTGGGTCTGAGGAATAGCTAGCAAGTGTCTAATACCAGATTTGAACCCAGGACTTTCCATCTCTAGGTCTGGCTCTCCATCCACTGAGCCACCTAGCTGCCCCAGCATTATTTATACTCCCTCGTCCTAAAGATAAGGGAATGAGAAACGGGTTCAGTGACTTGGTCAGCACCACACAGGTCACTGAATGATAAAGAAATAACTGAATGGAAGGTACCCACTATCTGAGTCTCTCTAAGGGGAGACCTGCTGCTCTGATCTTGGAAGGGATGTAGGCTAAGAAGGGCTGAAGGCAGCCTTTCCACCCAGGGAATCCCTTAGGACTGCGATTCCTTTTCACAGAGCCTGCTTAAGGACCAAGAGCTCCCCAAGGCTTTGGGGGAGCTTCCCTCTAGAAGCGGGGTTGGCGTCCCTGTATTATTTCCTTCAGACTCATCCCTCTTCCCATTGAAACCCTTTCTGCTTCTCTGAGGCCGAGTCTCTGCTTTGTTCTAGCGTCATTCTGAAATGTGCCTGCCACCTCCCTGACATCCCTCCGAAAGAGCCGAGTTTTAATAACAGAAGGAGTGTCGGACGTGATTATCCTGCTGTACTCGGCCAGTCAGGATGAATCTGGGGCATCGTGTCCTGTTCCATCTGTCTTATTTTAGGAAGGATATTGACTAGTGGGGACACTTTCAGTGGAAGGCAATTAGGATGGCGAAGGGCCTCAAGAGCACGCCACACGTGGATTGTTTGAAAGAGCCTGAGATATTTAGCCTGGGGAAGGGAAGGTGTGGGCAGCAATATAATTTTGTTGTGATGGCTGAGTCATTTTTTAGGTTATGTCTGACTCTTTGAGACCCCATTTGGGATTTTCTTGGCAGAGATTCTGGAGTGGTTTTCCATGTCCCTCTCCAGATCATTTGACTGATGGGGAAACTGAGGCAAACAGAATTGAATGACTTGCCCAAGGTCACATAGCTAGGTAGTGTCTGAAGCCAGATTTGAACTCAAGAAGGTGAATCTTCCTGACTCTGGACCTGACGCTTTACCCACTACACTGCCTAGTTGCTCCTTGAAATAGATGTCTTCAAATGTCTGAAGCTCAGTCACACAGAGGTGGGAATGAGCTTTTTTTAGTTAGCCCTAGAAGGTAGAACTCATCACGATGGATAGAATTTGCAGAGGCCAAATTGGGCCCAATGTTAGGAAAAATATCCAGCTCAAAACCAGCTCAACTCAAGTACCATCTTGCCCATTTGGGCTTTTCCTGAGTCCTGCAGCTCTTGCTTAGCTCCCTCCTCCAAAACTGTCTGTTTACCCTGTATATGCTGTCTTTCTCCTTTCACTCGAATAGGCTGCTGAGGGCAAGAATTATGTTATCTTTGTCTTACCATCCCCAGCATCTTGCCTGCTGCCTGACACATAGAAGGCAACAAATCCATGCTTCCTAAGTTCAGTAGTGCTGCCTCAAAGTAGAATGAGTTTCCTGGCTAGGTAGTGAGATCAGCATCACTGGAGGTCTGCGAGAAAAGGCTATCTAGCCAGGGATGTCATAGAAAGGATTCCTTTTCAGATGTGAGTGAACTAGAGGTTCTTCTGAAATCCTTTCCAGCTCTGGGTCTCTGATTCTAAGAAAAACGAATCCTTCACAGGACTGTGTCTCTCCACAGTTGTTTTGCCCAGAATACCAATTTGAGTTTAAATATGAAACTAAAGCAACTGTTTAATGCAAGTTCTTGTTCACATAATTTGTTCCTGATTTAATTGCTTTTATTTCTTTTTTTTTAACTGTAGCATAGCTGCCCTTCCTCAGTGCTCAGGCAGGTTGTTTTATTTTGTTTGTTGGTTTTGGTTTGCTTTGGTTTGATTTTCTTTTAAATAAAATGAGAACTTTTTAAAAAACTAGAAGAAAAATTCCAACTCTAAGTTTTATGGCTTAGAAGACAGCATTTACCTGGCAAAAACGTCCCAGTCCTCCTGACTGGGAGCTAGATTTTGATCTCTGAGATGGCCAAATAGAGGAGTCTTTTGTAGCCTTCTCCTCCCCATAGCCATCCACCAAAAAGCCTGCCAGGGAGCAGCAGTGCCTTGCCGAAGAGCTCTTGGCCATAGCCAGTAGGGCAGGAGCTGGTCTATTATCATTGGATTAAATGCCTGGCCCTCTTGCTCCAGTGATGGGTGACATATGTTAATTCAGGTGAATGAAAAGCAAATCAATTTCATTGGAAAATTTTGAAAATCTCTCAAAATAATGGGAACATCCTAGCACTAGAGGCAGAGATCACTACTGCAAACAGTGAAGCCATGGCGCCATGATTCTGCTTGAGTGTTTCCCAAATGTTTTCTATTTGATCATGAGAACTTTCGGGATGCCTAGGGTGAGAGTGCAGAACCATTCACTGGTCCAACCATCTGTCCTCCTCCCCCCAACACATTTTGGCAACCAATCAATTAACAAGAATTTATTAAGCATCTCTTATGTGCCTGGCACTGTGTTAGGGATGGACATATTAAGCTGAAGTACCTCCTTAGATCAAAAAGATCCTCCCCTAGTTTTAAATTTTCAAGAAGAAGGTTCTATGGGGGTGGGGGGGCAGCTAAGTGATTCAGTGGATTGAGAGCCAGGTCCAGAGATGGGAGGTCCTGGGTTCAAATCTGACCTCAGTGACTTCCTAACTGTGTGACCCTGGACAAGTCACTTAATCTCTGTTGCTTAGCCTTTATTGTTCTTCTGCCTTAGAACCAATACACAGGATTGATTCTAAGATGGAAGGGAAAGGTTTTTTGTTTTTTTGTGTTTGTTTTTTAAAAAGAAGAATCTATAGCCTTCCCCAATAACCCAGACCAATATTCCACATTCCCCCTTTCTGAAAATTCTTTCTTAAACCGTAACTTGTTGTTAGGGACCTTATAATCATTCCAGGCTTCTTGAACATTAATCTCTTTCACATGCTTTCTATTCCAGATGAACTGGCTTATTTGCTTTTCTCCATATGTGGTACATCTCCCACTGCTTCCCCTTTGCACAGGAAGACATCCTTTACCTTGCTCCTCTTGCCTAATTCTTTGCTTATAATATATTACAGCCTGCTCACTACCCACTATGTACTCCTATTAAATAAGAAATGATCACTAACTACTTTGACAGTGGAATCGGGAGTCAGTGTTCAAGAACTCGATAATGGTGCCCACGAGGAGTGGGCAGGAGCCAGTGCCCATGCCTGGGAAGCAGCCCTCCTCACTGCCAACTCACAGAACTCCTAGTCCCGCCTCGGAGCCAACATGAAGCCCGTGAGCTCCCAGTTAGGGTGCCCTCTCTCCTTTTCTACTTTTATTTTCTTAATTTCTAAATACAGGTTGTTACCCATCCCTTAATAGAATAGAAATTCCTTAGGGAAAGAGACTTTCATTTTCATTGTGGAATCGCAGCATCCTAGATTTTGAGCTAAAGAAGAGGCTTCAGAGACCTTCTAGCCCAGCCCAGTGATGGGCAAACTATGACCCAGGAGCCAGATGCGGCCCCCTGAAATGTTCTATCTGGCCCTGCAACATTCTTCCTAATCTGACGAATACAAGGAGTAGGTACAATACAATGAGACTTTGAAAGAGTTGCCTTAGAAACAGACTGCCAGAGGAGCATTTCCTTTCCTTTGGCCCTCTCTTTGAAAAGTTTGCCCATCGCTGTCCTAGCCCACTCCCCTCATTTTACAAATGAAGAAACTGAGTCATAGAAAGGTTAAAGGACGTGGCCACGGTCCTCGTAGCCTCAGCTCCTGGCTCAGGCTTGCTAAAATGAACATATGAAAGTGGGAATCAGAGAATCGTGTTCTACTATGACAGATCTGTGGCACGAATCCCTCCCCACTCTGGACCTCAGTTTCCTCATCTATAAAATGAAAAGGTTAGCGTTGGTCACCTTTGAGGTTCCTTCTGACTGACATTCTGTGGTCTTAAATTCCTCTCACGGCTATGTGAGGGTTTTTCGTAGACCTGAACGCCGTAATGAAACCACCCTGTGACCTCCTCGCTAGTCGTTTAATAACATCGGTTGCTTGACAACGGTTTTCCCTCAGCGACTCCCTAATCATCTCTTTGGCTTTCCCTTTGGACCCTCTCCAAATTCCCCAAATTCCTCTTTAGCCCAATTCAATTGACCAGCCATTTATGGAGTGCTCATAAGGCAGAGGCATTGTGACCAAGCATGCAGAGACCTGCCTTATACAATAACAACATCATAAACAAAACAACTCTGAAAAGACTTAAGAACCTCGTTCCATCCAGTGACCACCCATGGCTCCAAAGAAACCACAGGGAAGCATGCCACCCACCTCCTGGCAAAAGAGGGGCCGCCTCCTTGCAGAGGGAGGCAGACATTTTTGGACCCGGTCAATAAGGAATCATGTTTTGCCTATTTGTTACAAGGATTTTTCTTTTCTTTTTTTATTTCTTTTCCAATGGGGTGGGGGAGAGGAGAGAGGAGAGAAAATAGATTTTTTTTTCACTGAAAAAATTCAATTCAATTAAAACTTGTTTAACTCCACTGCTTTGTGAGATGGGTAGCACAAGCATCATTTCCCATATTTTACAGAGTAGGAAACTAATTCTCAAAGTGGTCAAATAATTTACCCAAGCAAGGTCTTTCTACTATTCTAGGGAAACAGTGACTATTGATAAGCATGCTTCATTCATGTCTGCTCCACTTTTATGACTCACTTTATGTCCTCCCATAAGTTTTCTATGGAGGGTCCATCCAATGTGCTGGGAGCCTTCCATGAGTTCCCATCATGTGGATGGACATTAATGGTGCCTGCAACCTGTCCATTGGTTATCTCTTGCTCTTACTACTCAGCTAGGCCACGTTTGGTTTTGTTTTCCCAGTTACATATTTCTTGGATGACATCCGTTAGCTTGCTCCTCTTTAATGGTTCTCTGTTGTAGTCTGCTCATTTCCCACTATGTGTCTCTATTAAATAATGAATGATTACCAACTATTTAAATGGAGAATCTGGAGTCAGTGTTCAGGAATTGGATAATGGTGCAAGAAGAGGACCGGAGCCAGTGCCCAAGCCCAGGATGACATGGAAATGATTTTTTTTAAATAAGTCACCTAGGTAGCATAGCTTATAGAGTGTTGAACTTGAAGCTAGAAAGACTCTCATTCAAATGCCTGCACAATCAATTACTAGCTGGGTGACTCTGGGCAAGTCACTTCACCTCTATTTACCTCAGTTTCCTCATCTGTTTAATGGGGATAAGAAGAGCACCTTTGCTATGAGGAATAAATGCAAACTTTGAAATGCTACTTAAATTCTATTATTAAGTAGAAGGTGGGGACCTGATGGAGGTCACATAGGGAAAAATAAATAACAGAGGCAGAGTTTATAGTGAGGTCTTCAGACTTCAAATTCAGGGCTCCTTCCTCTACTCCAGCTGTTTCTTAGACAGTTGTATGAGCTCTGTGAAAATAAGCCAGTGAATGTTTTCCCAGACACCCTTTGGACAAGGACCTCTTACTCTCATGGCCCATTTTCTCCACCATGATCAGGGTCACATGACTTCAAGATACTGCCAGGCCCCATGACTTGGTCAGTGTGTGCCTATCCTCTGGCTTCATGGGTCACATCACTCAAAGGTCTGCCATGGGCTTTACTGCTGGCTCCTTTCTTAGATTTTTGTCTCCTGTGAATTTCTGGGTGTCTCCACGCCTATTCTTTGTGCTATACTAGAATGACCCTCTATGATAACTCCCTTGTACTTATGCATAGGCACTTTACCCCTCCCTTTTCCCTCTTTAATTCAAAGACATTTTGATTAAATTTTGAAAATTGTAGACCAGTGCATTCTTACCAGACTTTGTGATTCACTCATGGTCTGTCGATCTCTGCCGAATCCCAGGAACCCAAATCCCATTTTCAGACACCAACTTTTTAGTCAGTATCACCTTATCAAAAAAGGAAAGCCTGTTTTATTCCTCTTAATGGTCTAATTGTTGCCTTTTGGTTTTCCACCATAATAATCTACAAATATACTCCCCATCTATGCTACCCAACCGCTTTCCCCAAACATTCTAAGTTCTCTAGTAGCTATGTTGCACAAAGTTCCTTTCCAAAGAAAGGAAAGAGCACACTATATGTGTGTGGGTATGTGTAAAATATATTCTGCATCCATTGTCCTCCACTTCCCCAGTGAAAGAAGGGAGATGCACATTTCCACCTCTCTTTAGGGTCCAAAAATGCTCAGCCCAAATACTTCAGGCTCAACTTCTTTCTAGTGTTCTTTTCCATTTATTTTTGTGTATATTGTTTTCCTAAGTTCTACTTACTTCAGCCTGCATCAGTTCATACAAGTCCTCCCATGTTTCTCTGAATACTTCAGATTTGTGTTTTCTTCTGGCATAATCATGTTCTACTACATGTCTATAATACAATCTGCCTCGCTATTCCCTAATCGCTGGATATCTGCCTTGTTCCCTTACCACCACAAAAATGCTGTTGTGAAAACTTTTTTTTTTCCCACAGAGAGGAAATTCTTTCTGTTTTTGACCTCCTCAGATATCAACTGAATTCCCTGTAAGCTGAACATAAAGGAAAACATGGGTTATTTTTGTTATTTTTTAACCCTTAGCTTCTGTCTTAAAATCAACATTGTGTATTGGTTCTAAGGCAGAAGAGCATTAAGGGCTAGGCAGTGGGGGTGAAGTGACTTGCCCAAGATCACATAGCTAGGAAGTGTGTGAGGTCAAATTTGAACCCAGGACCTCCCATCTCCAGGCCTGGCTCTCTATCCACTGAGTCACTTAGCTGACCCCTGAAAACATGGGTTCTTAAGGACCAGCGAGCCAAAGTAAAAATTACACCTGTGTAGAGTAACTTGCAGACGAGAGTGTGGGGTCATCGCCCTTCAGTTTCTGGCTCAGATTCTGGCCGGACCCTTCTTGAGAGCATACGTGACCTCAAAGTCTCTTCTCCCCCCCACCCCCAAGCTCCTGTTGCCAAGCCTTTCCCATGCAGTCATTTTGGAAAGCTCTCATTTGCAAACTCCAAAGCCCGGGGGAGCCTGTGCCTTTCAGAGAGGAGATCTGGGAACAGATGTATTTGTTCGCCATCAAAGTGAGAGTGATACTCAATCTAAGCAGTGCCAGCTTTCCTGAGAAGCTGAAATGTCAAGCTGTCACATCTCCACCTCCCTGCCCCCATCCCTTGTCAATACATCTGCCCAATAGGCATCTCCTTGGGGAGAGTAAGAAAAACAAAGCTATACCTTCCCCCAGTGCTTTCTGGCTTTGTCGGTGTATTCAGCTAATCTCAGCACAGCATTTAATTAGAATATCCCAAACCCTTTCACTGATCTTTATGTCACAGAATGTGCTGATCTTCAAAAGAACACGGAGAGATAAAAGTCCCCCAGAGCTACCTTGTCCCTTTACCTTTTGGAGATTAATTCTTTGATACACTCAACCCACATGATGGCAGAGACAACGTGTGGCTCATTTTGCCATCAAGACAAGCTTCCCAGGTCTTGGGAAATGTTGGACTTCCACTGCTTTCTGCCCTGCTCAAGCATATCTTGACCACACTGATGTGATCAGTACATTTCTTTCTTTCTTTCTTTTTTTCCAAAACCCTTACCCTCTGTCTTGGATTCAATTCTGTGTATTGGTTCCAAGGCAGAAGACCAATAAGGGCTAGGCAAGGGGGATAAAGTAATTTGCCCAGGGTCCCAAAGGTAGGAAGTGTCTGAGGTCAGATTTGAACCCAGGACCTCTCGCCTCTGGACCTGACTCTCATCTATTGAGTCACCTAGCTGCCCCCTGGTCAGTACACTTCAGGATGGGCATTGCCAAGCAAGTACACATTGAGGGATATTGGGGGAACTGGAGATCATGTCCTGGATGAGGACTGGTACAAGAGAAGACCTGTACAGGAGGGGGATTTGTTGTTATGTTTTAGGCACTGTACTAGGTGGTGGGGATACAAGGACAGAAATGAAGCAGCCCTTGCCCTCCAGGAGTTTACATTTACATGGGGATATGGCTTATACCCAGACAAGAAGGTGCAAGATACTTAAGAGCTGCCTCAAAGTATCTGAAGGGCTGTCTTATGGAAGAGGGATCCAATTTGCTCTGCAGGGTCTTGGATAGCATAACCAGAAGCAGTGGATAGAGCAGCAGGAAGTGAGGTTTTGAAAACACTGTAGAACATACCTTCAAGAAAGCTGAAGGCCAGATGTACCCAGCAGGCAAAGCCATGGGGAAGGTAAGCATTTGCCCAGAGAACTTCAACTGGAAGACCCAGAATCTGGAGCAAGTAGGATAAAAAGTGGCTTTCATTTTGTCCCACATTAATGGTTGGGTTGTTAGGGTGTAGAAACATTGGAATATAAGTTTAGGGGTTAGAAAGGACCATAAAAACCATCAAGTCCAGCCCTCACATTTTACAGAGGAGGAAAATTGACTTCTCCAGAGTCACACTGAGATAGGAATTGAACCCAAGACTTCTTGACTCCAGATTTAGTCCTCTAACTACTCACCACACTAACTCTTGACATACAGTTGGGGAAAATGCAAACTGGCACCTCATATCAGCAGTGGACCAAAACTTACCTCTGGAAAGAGGAGGGACAATGCTGGGGGTGGGGGGATCACAGACTGTTGGGGTATAAAGCAGGCAGCCTTGCCCACCAATCTCATCTGCAACAAGATATCCAGGCAATATCTGTTGTCCAACCAGTTTATCTCCCAAATAAGTCCAAGTCGCCCCGTTGATATGTTGTCCAGTATTTGCCAAAGAAAGAGAAAGAGCAGATTTCCTACTCCCAAGGGCTTGGACACCTTCCTGACTTCAATGCAAGGATTCCTGGACCTGGAGTTGGGCAGCACTTTTCCACATGGATCCCAGATGAAAGCCATCTATCTCACTAGTAGCTGTTCATCTGGATACTGATTGCGACACCAATCTATAGATGGTCTCTTGCTAAGAGAACCTTTCTTTGGTCTTCTGGATGCACAGTAGGGGCATGGATGAGACCCAGTAGTGGACAAAGGAACTGTATAGTTGGCCTGATCCATCACACTCACAGTGTCTGTCCCCAACATGATGCCATGATCTTTCATGTTGGTTATTTGTGTATTTTTCTTTTCAGATTGTGTAATCTGCTCCCAAGAAGTGGTGAGTGCAGTCATGGTGCCTCACAACAATGGACCAAAGAGTATCAGAAGAAACATAAATCTCGATGAGGCACAGCTTCATTCATTTGTGAGGTACCTACTATGCTCCAGGCACAAACAATAGGGCTACAAGGACAGAAATGAAAGTTCTTGCCTTTGAAGATTCTAAATTTCCTTGGGGGGATATGTCATGTACACAGAGAAGTAATACCTCAGTGGATCCGTGATCACATCAGAGTAGGTACTAATTGTTCTCCTGGCTTCAGCTCTCTCCCCACTCCAATCTATCCTTTATACAGCTGCCAAAATGATTTTCCTAAATGGTAGTTCTGACTGTGTCATTCTTAATAAACTCCAAGGGCTTCTCCTGCCTCTAGGACCAAATATGAACTCCTTTGATTAGCTTTTAAAATTACTCATAGCTAATACATATATAACCCAGACTGAACTGCTTGCCAGCTCTGGGAAGGGGAAGAGAAGAAGGGAGGGAAACAATTTGGATCATATAACTTCAGAAAACTTCTATGGAAATTTGCTATTACATGTAATTGGTAAAAATAAATAAAAAATAACATAAAATAAAATTACTCACATCCAGACCCAGACTGTCTTTCCCGACAAAGCATGACTACCTTTCCCACAGTCCAGCCAAACTAACCTTCTTATTCTTTGCTTTTTCACCGGCTGTCCACCATGCCAGGAATGCTCTCCCCTCTGACTCTTTGATCCCTTGTTTCCTTTGAACATCTGCTCAAACAAGTTTACATGGAGCCCTTTCCTAATTCCCTCACTTGCTAGTGTCCTTTATCATTCCTAAATGATAACAAGGATTGTTCTGGCTTTCTTACACAACTGTTGCAAAGACCCTTTGAAATGATGTTTGTGAAAAGGCTTTGAAAAACCTTAGAGTGCTCTATGAACATAGTGGGAGAAATGTCACTTCCAAGAAAACAGGAAGGCAAGATGTCAAGATGGCCCCATGGCCCCTTCTCCTACTACAGTGGGTGTAGTTAGTCTTTGAGAAAAGAAACAATGACAACACAACACACATAACCAAGGTGTTAATTGGTACCATAAATAAATGAAAAACTATTTACTATTAACAGTTAGTGTTACTTTGCTAAAAGCTTCACATGCATTAATTAATTCATTTCATCTCTACTACCCTGCCTGCAGGGTAATTAGTGAAAGCATTAGCTCCTTTTTGCACCAGAGATGTAGTGACTTAACCAGTCATACAACTCTTAGAGTGACTGGTCAGTGCCTACAGTAGGACGGCTTGGAATTCCCCATCCCCTCCCCTTTTAAATTCTCAGCTTTTAGCCCTTCCATTAACAGATGCCTCAATGATTTGGAGAAAGCACAAGGCTGTATTTGGACCTTACTCCTCTCCACAGACATCGCTATTCCAATACAAATCTCCAGTAATTTCACTCCCAGTGGTCCTTTCAGGATTTCAATTAGTGGGGCATTAGGCGATGGGGATGGCTCAGGGCGCAGTTGGAATCCTGAATTTTTATGGAGCTCTGGGCTGGCATCCCACTCTGCACAGAGACTCTAGTTCTCAGTGTGAAGACAAGAGAATGGGACGCCACTTCCCCAGAGCACCCCACAAGAAGCTGGGGTATATGTAACAAAGATTCCATCGAATGTTATGGTGGCTTTCAGCATCTCCTCCAGTGATTGGGTTCTGTATATATGGGGAAAGTCCTCATAATACCTTTGTCTGGAAGGCAGAGGTTTGCTAACATTCCATCCTTCCCCCAAGCCTAGAAAAATCCAAAGTTAGGGGCAGCTAAGTGGCTCAGTAGATGGAGAGTCAGGCCTAGAGACAGAAGATCCTGGGTTCAAATCTGATCTCAGACACTTTCTAGCTGGGGCAAGTCACTTAACCCCTATTGCCAAACCCTTAGCACTCCTCTGCCTTGGAATCAATATACGGTATTGATTCTAAAATGGAGGGTAAGGATTCTAGTACAAAGTCCATCTTTTCCCACTGGCTGCTAACAAACTCCTAAGGATCTGCTGTTATACTTGGTCCTTCTCTGGACTCCTCCAATCAATTAATTAATAAACATTTATTAAGTATTTGCTATGTGCCAGAGATTATGTTAAGGGCTTGAGAATCAAAGAAGAGAGTGGAAATCTCTGCCCATAAAAGTTTTACATTGTACCAAGGGAGACAACAGATCTGTATATAGGCATATATGAGTTACACAGAAGGCAAATACAAGGGAACCTTAAAGGATAAAGCACTGGTGGCTGGGGGAACCATGGAAGGCCCCCTTCTGGCAAGGTCATTGCTAGCATTTACTAAGAACCCACTCTTGTGCCATGCACTAGGCTAAATGCCTTACAAATATTATCTCATTTGATCTTCACAGCAAGTCTTAAAGGCAAGTGCTATTATTATCCCCATTTTACAGATGAGGAAACTGAGGCAAACAGATGTGAAGTGACTTGCCTAAAATCACACAACTAGAGGCTAGATTTCAGCAGAACTCCTCCCGACTTCAGGCCAAGTGTTCTGAGCCTCTAACATTTGAAATGTCTTGAAAGAAACCAGGGATTCCACGGTGAAGAGGAAGGACATTCCAGGCATATAAGTCAGCCACGGAAGGGAGATGAAGCATCATATGTGAAGAACATCTCACAGCCCAGTGTGGCAGGACAGCAGATCCCTTAGAAGGGAGTCATGTAATGACTTGGGAAGGGCCAGACTGAAGAACATATACCCAAACCCAGTAGATCAATCAATCAGTTATTGGAGTAACCTTGTATTGAGGAACGTTTTCACCTCTTCACAAAGTGTGGTCCAGCGTTTAACTATCTGGAAAGAACCACAGGTCTTGGGTAGCTGGGTGGTGCCTTCTTGTGTTCAAGTCTATTCTGGAACATTTACTGGCTGTGTGATCCTAGACAAGTCAAAACTCCATTTGCCTCAGTTTCCTCATCTATAAAATGAATTGGGGAAGGAAATGGCAAATCCCTCCAGTATCTTTGCCAAGAAAACCACAAATGGGGTCCCAAAGAGTCAGACATGACTGAAACAACCGAACAACAACATAGGACTTTGGACCATCGGGTGAAACGCAGATGATGTCACAGAAATACTATGTCTTGTGATTTTGGAGATTGTCCCACCCCTTGAATTTTGTATAAAAACAGTAAGTCACTCAAATGGCAACTCAGAGGAAATCACGTGGGCTAGTGAGAGATTTTCTGTCTCCTTCCTCTCCCCTCTCCTGTTGAACACATTACTGGAGAAAAAGAACCAGGAGGGGACCAAGCACGGACCATGCATGAAGCAGAAAGGCATATGGAGGACAAACGCCATGCTTCCCAGGAAAATGAAGGGGCTCCCCTCCTCATGTTGTCTGGAAGGGGACAGCAAGCTTCTACAAGAGAAGGATAACTGACTGTCTTCCCCTTGGCCTCCACCTTTCTGTGGTGTTTTTATCTCTACATTATTCTTTTCTTATCCTAAGCAAACAGGCATCCCAAAATTGGAGGGTCTAGGCAACCTGGTGAGTCTGGGAGATGGAGGTCTCCTCACGTGGGTGGCTAGAATTGCAGGGGCCAATGACAGAGGAAGTGCTTATAGATGGATGTGCTAAGGCAGTAGTTACCCACCGAGGGAGAGAGACCCTTATGGAAGAGAGGAGTGCCAAGTTAGTAGACTAAACTGAGACATCGAGTCTCTAAACACAGCCGAGAGCTATACCTAAGTGCACCTTCATGAGAACTTCACAAAGGGAGAAAAGGACTTCTCATAATCAGGACACAGAATTCTGCTTAGCAATGTGTTCTCTCTGCAGGTGGCTCACTATCTTTACTTTAAGTTTGAGGCCATTCTCCCCAAGGAACTTGGATCTGCAGGAGAAGAGCAGCCTCTGGTGTGGGAGGCGTTCATAGTTTTGTAGCGTTTTGTAACTATTTTGTAGGAGCTTTGTAGCTATTATTCTCACTATACTCTCTTTTCTTTTTTAACCCTTACCTTCCATCTTAGAATCAACACTGTCTATTGGTTCTAAAGCAGAAGAGCAGTAAGAGCTAGGCAGGGGGGGTTAAGTGACTTGCCCAGGGTCACATAGCGAGGAAATGTCTGAGGATAGATTTGAACCCCAAGCCTGAGCCACCTAGCTGGCCCCCCTCACTGTACTTTCTCAGCAAATCCTTTTCTTATAAGTTGACAGAGTTCAAGTGCTTCGTTGATAATGGGGGGAAATACACTGAATAAAGGTCTCAGGAGCAACAATATTAGACACTCCATCCCCTCCAAGCATGAGAAGAATAGCAGTTGCATGGGGGTCTCTCTGAGGACCCCAATCTGTGAGTTCAAGTTGGTGAGTGGCCCTAGATGGGGAGCTTTCTGCCACGGCTTCATCCAGGATCATTTGAATGAACTTTTGCCTTTGCAAGACAAAAAAAAAAAAAAAAACCGTTCTTCATCCAGAATTTTCATTCTTGGACACTCCAGTTTGCAGACTAACAAATGAAAGCAGCTACAGTGATATCTGGCATTCTGTGGCACATTCTACTGCGTGTTTCTTCCACAAAAGGAAGAAGATGCATTTTCTGATTTCTTATCCAGTGCCAAGATTTGCCATGAAAACTGTATTGTGCTTAACTCCCATTGCCCAGCCCTTGCCCCCTCTTCTGCTTTGGAACCGGTTCTTAGTATTGATTCTAAGAGGGAAGGGAAGGGTTAAAAAGCAGCTGGCTTCATTTCTGTGTTTTCCCAATGACATTACAGCAGTTATTGTCTGCATGCATTTCTTGCTTCTTCTCACTCGACTGCCTCCGTTCATGCAAGTCTTCTCATATTTCTCTGAATTGTCGCTTCCACCCTTTCTTACAGCACAATAATATTCTTTTTCATTGCTATGCCAAGAGTGGTCAGGATTCCCTAAAGGCTGAACACAGGCCTTTTTTCAAGTTTTGCCACCTGGAGATTTCTGCCCTAAACATTACGATGGTGAGACTTTCCTTCCAATTGCTCATGCCTCTGTTAGATGGGGCTCTGTTAGATGTTAGAGCAGGAAGGCTCAGGAGCCGGTAAGGTTCCACGGCTCACCCACAGCATGCAGCAGGAGTGATGGTCTAAGTGATGATGGACCTGGAGCTCATGCACAAGCTAGGCTGCCTTTCTGAATTGCATCCCCTACCAGACTTCATGGTGGTAGATGCAGGACCAGGGACCATCAAGGAGCACAATGGAGAAAGGGCTGGATGTGGAGACGGGAAAACTGGCTAGCCTCAGATCCTTACTAGCTCAGTGACCCTGGGAAAGTCAATGAACCTCTATCTGCCTCCGTTTCCTCAACTGTAAAATGTGGGTGATAATAGCACCTAACTCCCAGGGTTGCTATGAAGATAAAATGAGAGTATTTGTAAAGCCCTTTGCAAACCTTAATGTAAACGCTAACTATTATTATCACTGTTATAGCTAACTCTTCTAGCACCTAGAATTATACTCTTTATAAGCAAAGTTTTCAAAAAATGTATGTTGAATCATACAACCTGCACTTATTAAACACCTCCTGAATACAGTTTTATATTGGGAAAAGCCAAGGTTTAGGTACACCGTGAGCCTTGTCCTCATAGAGCTTCTAATTTAGTAGGTGGAAAAGACACAAATAAAATGAACTATTATATATTATATGCCACATATATAATATTATATAATGTTATATCCAATATATAATATAATATATTCCATTAAAATATATTCTATTAAAAAAGTATAATAGAGTTTCAAAACAAAGTGAATGAATGAATCATTTGCCCTTTCCACTGCCCAAATTCTTCCTTTTAAAGTCACATGGTGGCTATTGAAATTGTTGGGCAGGGGCAGCTAGGTGGTTCAGGGAATAGAATGCCAGGACTCTGGCCTCAGACACTTCCCCGCTACGTGACCCTGGGCAAGTCACTAAATCCCAATTGCCTAGACCTTACCACTCTTCTGCCTGCCTTGGAACCAATACTTAATCTTGATTCTAAGACAAAAATAAGGATCCCCCAAAAAAGGAATCGATGAGGAACTTTCACTTCTTCCCCCATTTTTTACCTTCTGCCACTTTTTTATCTCTCTATATAAATGGTTAAACATTTTAAACAGATTATAAAATGTAAAAAAGAAAAAGAAGGGCAAGGGTAGGAGGGTGTGGGTGGAAAACGCCAGGCATCATCCACAAGTCTTGGACTGACATGAAGTATTAACGGAGATGAATAATCCCCTCATGTTATCATTCATTCTCCCCAACCAGAGTGGGAGGGAAGGATTGGGCTACCGGCAGTGAACATTCATGGGAGGCCAGAAATCAAAACTGATGCATATTGTCATCAGTGAATCAGCGATTGCCCCCCTCTCCTCGCCCCAAGCTGGAGCCCTGGGAGTCCACTGGAATGGAGTCACCCATTTCCCAGGAGAGCTGCCTTCACTTCCAGAGCCCTAGTAGGAGTTACTTGTGTATCCATTTCTGTAGTGAGGTAGCTGCTAATACAGAATCTCCTGAGGCTCTTTCATAGAGTGTTTGCATATAGGGGGAGAGGGCACTCTCAAACACATCCTGAATCCAGAAAAGAGACCTTGGCTCAGAGAAGGGAGAAGAAAGGCCTCCCCACACCATCTATGATAGAGCATTTCTCTTTCTTGTGTCTCTTCTGCCCCTCAGGGAGCCCCAAAGGAAATGGGCTTCACTTGGATCCTGAAAGATTCCGTGCAGCTATGAAGAAGGATTTCTTGACAGTGAGGGTTGTGAGGCACTAGAATGGGTAACTGAGTCAGGAATCTAACATCATGAGAAGATAGAACTGGAAGGCTTTGGGGACTGATCCAATCCCTCATTTTTACATAAGGGGAAAATGAGGTCGAGAAGTTGTGACTTGCCCAGGGTCACAGAATCAGTGTCTAAAACAGGATCCAAACTCAGATCTCCTGGCTCCAAGGTCGTGCTCTTTCAGATATTCTAGGATGTCTTTCAATAAGCTGTTATAATGTAATAATAAAAGAAGCTGGAATTAACTCAGTTCTTTAAGGCTTGCAAAAATCTTTTTAAGGTTTACAAAATCTTATAGGGGAGTTAAGATGAATATAGAAATAACTATGATTTTTTTTTAAAAATTAAAATAGTGATCACTGCAAAGGAGTGGGATAAACAAAGGACTATGTCAAGCCAAGAAGCATTTATTAATCATTTACTATGTACAGGGTGTCATGCTGGGCCCAGAGAATAAGAAGAAAGGCAAAAACAGTCTCTGCCCTCAAAAAGATCATAATCGGATGGGAGAGACAATATGCAAACGACTATGTGTAAACAAGGTTTATACAGGATATTGTTGCTGTTCAGTCATGTCCAACACATCTTTGTGTCCCTATTTGGGATTTTCTTAGCAGAGATTAGTTTGCCATTTCCTTCTCCAGCTCATTTTATTTTATTTTATTTTTTCCAGCTCATTTTAAAAATAAGGAAACTGAAGCAAACAGGATCCCAGAGCTAGTAAGTGTCTGAGACCAAATTTGAACTCAGATCTTCCTGATTCCAAGCCCTGTGTTCTATTCACCGTAGCACCATCTTGCTGCCCCTTTAAACACACTAACTTAGAAGTCATCACAGAGAGAAGGCACGAGCATTAAGGAGCAGTGGGAAAGGCTTTGTTCAGAAGGTGGGGTTTTAGCTGAGATGTCAAAAGAGGTGAAGATAAGGAGGGAAAGCGTCCCAGGTGTTGGGGACAATCAATGAAAATGAAAAAGAATAAGAGAAATTCATCGCTGGCATGATAGCGCTTCAAATGCTTGAACAAAAGGACAACCTATCCTTTTCATTTATTCATTCACTTATTTATATGTTTGACCATTTATTTGTTTGTTGATTGATTGATTTGTGTTTTTGTTTGTTCACTCACTCATTCATTTTCTGAAAATTCCAGTTCCAAACTCTCTCCCTCCCTCTAGCCCTTCTCTCACCCACTGAGAAGGCAAACAATATGATACCCATTATACAGATGAAGGCATGCAAAACACCTTCCATATTATTCATTCAACCTGTCCTAAATCATTCCCCACAAGTTTCTACGCTCTTCACTAAGCTCTTCACTATCCCTTTTCTCCTCCTCTGGACTCTCTTCAGTTTATCCATGTCCAACCCTCAAGGAACTTATAGTCTATAAAGTCCTGAAAACCAGGATTCATTTGTAAGGGGATTGTAAGGTCATAGGTTTAGGGACTGAAAAAAATCTCAAAGGTCATTTGGTCCAACCTCCCTCATTTTACAGAGGAAGGAAATTGAGATACAGGATAATTTAGTGACTTGCCCAAGGTCATTCAGGTAGCAAGTATCTGGGGTGGGATTTGAACTCCGGTTCTTGGCTTCCAGAGCAAATGGTCTTTTCATTGTCCCAAGCTGTCTTGAAGTAAACAGAACTGAATTCAAAACCTGGCACTGCTACCTTTGAGTCTTTGGACAAAGCCTTTTCCTCTTCCCAGGAAAAATTTATTTTTCTTAATTAAAATACGAGTTCCATGAGATCAAGAACTAATTGGTTTTTCTATTTGTTTTTCCAACACAGTGCAGAGATTAATAAAAACATTTTTTTCATTTATCACTCTCTTTTCTCAGTTTCTTCATCTGTAAAATTAAGTGGTTTGGACTGAATGCTCTCCAAAATCCCTCCCATCTCCAAATCCATGATCAGTAGGAGTCAATCCATTCATAGAGTCCACGTGGAGGAGGGAAGGGCAAGGGGTCTAGAACTCGGTCCAGACTGGGGACAGGCGTGCTGCTGCCCAGCTCCAGATGTGCGTCACTGCCCGCAGAGCCATTTGCCACTAGAAGATGCATTTTCCTTCCCTCGTGGCTTTCAGAATTCCTGGCATTTGGGACCACTGGGACTGTGTGACGCTGAGGTGCAGTTCAATAATCATTACACAGAGGTCCATGGAAGGCCTGGGCAGGAGGGAGGAGAGGCCCAATGTGGAGCCATCGAAAATACTCGCCTCTCCTCCTGATAACTGCTTCTTAGAGGCTTTTCAGTAGAATAAGCTTTAGTTTCAGTAAATTACTGTATATTTTATAATTCAGCCCCCTCCCCAGGTAGCGTTTAATTATCTACACAAAAGCCAGCCCAGAACAGAGCCATTAGTGGAGCATTAATTAGCTTCCTCGTTCATTTGGATCTGTGTGTTGTGCCCGTGCTGCGAGGGACGTTCCCATGGCAAACAGTCTCAGGAAGTTTCGTTGCTAACTCAAAGGTCCATTATGCTACCAGGGCACGGAGCAAAAATGAATGGGGGGTTTGCAGAATTTACCTTTTCTAGGAAAGTCGCCATTCTGTTTTTAAAGCATTTAAATAACCCAAACCAGCCAAATCTTGAGAAATGAGAGTTAGGTTCCATGTATTTGAATGTGTTAAATTCTATCTGTGACTTTCTCTTCTCTCTCCTTCCTTCTTTCCATCTTTCTTTCCCTTCTCCTTCAATATTCCTCATGTGTTATTTTCTTTTCTACCTCTCTGGTTTTTTCCCAGGCTAGCATTCTAAGTCATCTCTGGGTTTCTCTAACAAGGATCCCAGAACCATAGAATCTGAGTTCCATCCATCTAGTCCAGCCAGGGTCTGCACCAGCATGCCCACTATAGCGTCCTTGACAAAAGGTCATACAGCCTGTGCTGAAGATTCCCCAGTGAGGGGGAGGGAACCCAGTGCATTCTGAAGCAGCACACTCTGCTTCTGCATAGCTATTATTTTTCACAAGTTTATCCTCACATCAAATCCAAATTTGCCTGTTTGAAACTTTATCCCACTTCTCCTAGGGCCAATTCTTTGCCACAACAAACAGAAGTGCTATACATATTTTTGTACCTTGTAGGTTCTCTTCTCTCTCTCTTTTTTCTCTTTCCTTTTCTCTTCCCCTCCCCTTCCTTCCTTCCTCTCTTTCTCTTTCCTTCCTTGCTTCCTTTTTTCTCTCTTCTTTTTCTTTCTCTCTTTTTTCTCTCTCTCTTTCTCTGTCTCTTTCTTTCTTTCTTTCTTCCTTTCTTTTTCTCCTTTCTCTCTCTTTCTCTGCCTCTTTCTTTCTTCCTTTCTTTCT
>NC_058134.1:20952885-20988127 GCF_016433145.1 Gracilinanus agilis | reverse complement strand
GGGGTCTGAATGGCGGCTCCCGGGAGCGGGCACACAGCCTTCAGGGGAGGAGGGGGCGATAAGACGTGGGCGGGTCTGATTGTGGCGGCCCCCAGAGCGGGCACAAGGCACGGGTTGGGGGGAAGGGATGATGAGATGTGGGCGGGGTCCGGCGTGGGTTGTGAATGCGGTGGCCCCCTGGACTGGGCACCAGGCATGGGGGGGAGGGGTCCTGGCGGAGGGTGGGGTGTTTGTATGGCTGCCCCCGGGGCCCAGATCCAGGTTCACGGCTCTAAGGAGGGGGAGGGGGCGATGAACCAAAGGAGGGCCCAGCGTGGGGTCTGCACCTGGCGGTCTGGGGCACACAGCTAGGGAAAGGACCGGACAGTGACCGTGGAGGCGGCAATGACTTGGGGGTCCCAGCGGGAGGTTGTGGGTGGAGGCGCAGGACCCGGCACGCGGCCTGGGGGGAGGAGGGGGCGATGACATAGACGTGGGAGGGGGCGCCGGCTCTTCCCCATTGGCGCGTTGGGGGAAGCTCTTTGTGAGCTGCGCCTGCAGCCAGTGCTCTGGTCTAGGGATCCTTGCGCAGGTTCTGGAGCCGTAGCGGACTCTCTCCCCAAACCGCTGTTCCCGAAGCCGCGATGTCTTTGAATGGGAGACGCTGTGACTAGGCTTGGTCACGGGGGGCGCCCAAGAGCGCACGGGCTGGCGGAGCTGCTGCCAGAAAGACGAGTCCAAGGACAGACACGGCCCCTCCCTCCCTCCTATAGGGGGATTAGCAAATGGCTGCGGAGTCTGGAAAGCCACATCCAGCCTCAGACCTGCTACCTAGGTGCCCTCGGGCTAGTCCCTTCACCGGCGCGTGCCTCAGTTTACATATCTGTAAAACGCAGGGTTGAACCTCCCACTCTTCCAGGCTCAAAGCCTGGGTTTAGACTCAGATGGGAGGGTTTCCAAGGTCAGACAGGTGGTCCAGCCCAAGCGCTCTAGAGCCCAGCCTGCTTTCAGAACGGAAGAGGTTGGCTAACTAATCCCGAGAAATCTGAGGCGCCCCCCTCCCTGCGCAGGGCACCCAGTCCGCAAAGGAGATAAACGCTCCCTTTGCCCTCTCCTTGGGGGCTCTCCCCTCCCCCCTTCTTTTCCAGGACCCGAAAGCCTCTGTTCCCCGCCCCCAGGCCCGCCCTAGCGGCTCCCTCCAGAGCCCCGTGGCTGCCTCTCTTTCTCTTCCCTCTAGGACGATGGTCCGAGACCCCACAATCCCGAGTCATCCAAGAAAGATTAAAGTGTCTGGGCTGGAGACCTTGGAGACCTTCTGCTTCAGCCTCTCCTTTCCACGTGAGGAGGCTGAAGGCCAGAACGGCCATTCCAGGGCCAGCACGTGGCCAGCACGTGAGGGAAGCCTAGGCCTCTGCTCGGTTCCCAACTCTGGGAAACCTGTGAGGGGTCGGCCTTTCCCCCAAAGCCCAGGGAGGGGGGGGCAGAGGAGGGCCTTGGGCTGAGGCCCGCCCCCTCACGTTTCAGGCCAGGAGAGCAAGGCTCATCAGGTTTAGTGTTAGAAGCAGAATTCTCCCTTCTACCCCCCTGTGCCCCCCCCCTCACAGGGAGAAGATGCAGCGATGGGCGGGGGAGCCAGAGCAGAATGTATCCAAATGTATCCATTCACCCAGAGCCCGGATCGGGGATCCGGGCCCCGCCCCTCCCTAGTCTGGCGCACGTGTACACCGTAAAGCATGTACCACACCATCATGGATCCCATTTGCTGCGCTCCGGGGCCTCCAAAGGAGCCTCTACCCACATTAGCACGGGGCTCCTTAGCGTCCTCTCCATTTTACAGATAGGGACACTGAGGCAAAGCAGAAGCAGCCTCCGGGAGCCCTGGCGGAGTTCTGTGCCCGGCCCTGGGCTTTTAGTAGGGGGTCTCTGCCCCGCGGGGGACCCCAGGCTCCCACAGAGAAGCCGCAGAGCCCTCCAGTGGAGAATTCTGTCAAGGCGGTTTCAGCGAGACAAAGGAGAATCTGGTTAGCGGTACAGGCTTCTCGGAGAATTCCCAGCCGGGTTATTGTTCTCTGGCGTTCTCGGTCATTGAGATTGGGTGGCTCGTGGCCCCCAAGACCTCTTGTGAGAGCTGATTTTACTGCCGGGCATCCCAAGCCTGCCAGCCTGACAAATAAGAGAGGCTCATCCTCCTCCCGAACCTGCTTGTGTCCTGAACCACCCATCTTCCCCCCAGTCCTCTCGGGCATTTTTCTGCTCCGACATCACTGCCATTTTCAGCCCTTGGCTTAGCCTCTTGGGCTCCAGTGTTCTCTCTCCTGACAGTAGTGCCCCCCCATTTCAGCCTCAGCTTAATCCTGCCTCCTGCCTTTTCTCCTCCTCACAGGCAAAAGGAAGCCTCCCAACTGGCCTAACTGGGCCACGTTCTAAAATTCTTTTCTTTAATCTGATCCAGGCACTGCCGCAAGGTGTAGTGCTTTTGTTTTTCCCTGATTGATGCTAGCTCATGAAGCTGTTCCAAACCTCCTCTCTGCTCCTGGAGCCTTCCCTTTCTTTTCTTTCTCAGCAGAGAAAGAAACCCTGAAAAACCGAGACCCCCCCCCCCCCAAGCTCTGCCTTTTCCCCTTTTCATCTCCAGCCCTTTGCTGTCCTTTCTAGTCTCTGCCTTTATAATTCTGCTGAAATGACTCTGCAAAATCACGAGGACCTCAGCATTGCCAGATCAGAACATCTTTTCTCAGTGTTCTTCCTTGACCTCTCTGTTGCCCCCCCACCCTTGTCCTGCAGGAGATTCTCTCTTCCTTGTCTGACCAGTCCTGCTTTGTCTCTCTGCTAGCTGGCACGTCATCTTTATTGCCCCCCACCCCCAACTTAGGGTGTCTCCCCATTCTGTCCTGGGTTCACTTCTCTGACTTGCTACCCTCCATCACTAGGTGATCTCATTAGCTCTGATAAGCTGTTTCATTTCTATGCAGATTATATTGCCAAGCCTCCCTTTCTCCGGAGTGCCAGTCCTGCATCATCAACCACATTCTGAACATTTCAAACTGGATGTTCTGGAGACACATAGAAGGCACAGCATGTCCAAAAGGGCTTACCCCCTTTCTCTACCAACTCACCCCTCTTCCAAAGTTCCCTATTTCTGTTATTTTTTTTTAAATTCTTATTAAATATTGACCCCTATTAAGGATAGACATATCACTTTCTAGAACATTAAAAACTACAGCCCATTCCAGAATAGTTATTCCAGTCTAATCCAAAAAGTTATACCCTTTTCTTCTTTTAAAAAATTTCATTTTAAACAGTCAATTAAAATTTTTTTGAGTTCTGAATTCTCTCCCTTGCCTCCCCTCCCCCACATATTGTGAAGGCAAGAAATATATGAATTTTACATGTGAACTCATGCAAAACCTATTTCCATATTAGCCCTATTGCAAAAGGCTGGGAGAAGGCAAGAAAAAGTGAAAAAAGTGTGCTTCAATCTGCAGTAAAGACTCCAGGAGTTCTTTCTCTACAGGCAAATAACCTTTTTCATCCAAAGTTCTGTGGAATTTTCTTAGATCATTGTATTGATCAGAATAGCTAAGCCCATTCACTCTGATCTTCTTACATTATTGATATTACTATGTAGAATGTTCTGGTTCTGCTCACTTCACTTTGTGGGTCTTCCCAGGTTTTTCTGAAATCTCCCTGCTTATCATTTCTCCTAGCACAATAGCCTCCCATTCTAGACCACTACTTGTTCAGCCAATCCTCTCAATTTCTAATTCTTTGCCACCACAAAAAGGGCTACCATAAATATTTGTGGACATTTAAGTCCTTTTAGTTTTTTAAAAATTTATTTGGGATCCAGACCTAGTTGTGGTTTTGCTGGATCACAGGATTTGCTCAGTTTTATAGCCCTCTGGTCATGGTTCCAAATTGCTCTCCAGAATGGTTGGATCAGTTCACAACTCCAACCATGTATTAACATCCCAATTTTTCCAGATTCCCTCCAACCTTTGTTTTCCTTTTCTGTCATATTTAGCCAGTCTAATAGGTATAAGTATACTTCAGAATTTTAATTTTTCTTTCTCTATTCAATAGTGATTTAAAGCATTTTTTCATATGACTAAAAATACCTTTGATTTCTTTTAAGAAAACTGCCTTTTCTTATTTTATTTAATTGAATGATTTGTATTCATATAAAATTGACTCAAATCTCTGAGAAATGAAGCCTTTATCAGAGAAACTTGCTGCAAAAAATTTTCCCCCAGTTTTCTGTTTTCCTTCTAATCTTGGTTGTATTGGTTTTGTTTAAAAATTAATGTAATCAAAATTATTCCTTTTTTTTCCTGTGGTCCTTTCTATAGTTTGGTCATATAAATTCTTCCACTGTCTATATACTGACAAGTAAATTTTTCCATGCTCCCCCAATTTCTTTATATCATCACCCTTTCTGTCTAAATCTTGTACCCATTTTACCCTTACCTTGATCTATGGTGTGAGATGTTGGTCTATATCTAGTTTTTGCCAAGCTGTTTTCTAATTTTCCCAGCAGTTTTTTGTTCTAAAAGCTTGAATCTTTATCAAACACTATTCTGGTCATTTATTACTGTATACTGTAATTGCCGCTAGTAGTGTAGTGTGTGGATAAAGCAAAGCACTGGGCCTGAATAGACCTTTTTTAAAAAAAAAAAAGTCTTCAAAGTAGATTTTATTTATGCTTTTGTTAATATAATTGTGAAATTGTTGAAAACCCCATCCAAGATTTAACATTCCTGAAGATTTAGGGACATTGGCAGGAACCTGTAGGGTTTTGAAGGAACTTCATATGAGTGAATGTTTTATAGCGCTCAGACCAGGTAATTTCATCAAGCAGCCAATTTATTTAATAGTAACCTTTTAGAGAAATCTGTATTTGGGTATATTTATATTGACCCTAAAAGATATGGCTAAATAAAAGAAAATGCAATGGGAAAGAGATGATTTCCCTTAATTTTCTCTCCCAATCCCGCCCCCCCAAAAGCCTGTGTTCTGAAACAAAATGAGATTTGTGAGAGATATTACTCAAAACAATTCATTGGTAAATTAAATTTTCTGAGGTTGTAGGGAAGGGGCCAAGATCTCACACTGAAAGACCTGAGTTAAAATTTGGTCTCGAGACATTTATTAAAAATGTGACCCTGGGGACGTCACTTCACCCTGTTTGCCTCCATTTCCTCATCTGTCAAAAGAGCTGGAGAACGGAATGGCAAACTTCTCCAGTATTTTTGCCAAGAAAACTCCAAATGAGTCCCAAAGAGTTGGATATGACTAAACAATTGTATACCTAATCTAATTCACTCATCCACCAGATTGTTTTGATAACTGTTTTGTAATTACAGTACGAAATCTGGTAATGCTGGGCTCCCTTTAACATTTTTTCCCCCATTAATTCCCTTGATATTTTTGAGCTTTTGTTCTTCTTTCAAATGAATTGTTATTTTTTCTAGCTCTGTAAAATAATTCTTTGGCAGTTTGGTTGGTATGGCACTGAATTTGTAGATTAGTAGAATTATTGTTTCTATCATATTAGCTTGGCCTTCTTGTAAGGAATTACTATTTCCCCAGTTGTTTAGATTTGGTTTTATTTGTGCGAAAAGTAATTGTTCATATAATCCCTGGGTTTGTCTTGGTAGGTTAGACTCCCTGGTATTTTATATTGTCTACAGTATTCTAAATGGCATTTCTCTATCTCTTATTCCTGGACTTTGTTGGTAATATATAGAAATGCTAATGATTTATGTGGATTTATTTTATATCTGCTATAGTTATTGATTATTTCACCTAGTTTTTTGGTTTATTCTCTAGGATTCTCTAAGTGTACCATTATCATTATCTGTAGAGGGATAGTTTTATTTCTTTGTTGCCTATTCAAATTCTTTCAATTTATTATTCTTCTCTTATTGCTATTTCTAACATTTCTGGTACAGTTTTGAATAATATTGGTGATAATGGGCATCCTTGCCCCTCACCCCTGATCTTTTTGGGAAGACTTTTTACCTTATTCTCATTACACACAATGCTTGCTTTGGTTTTGGTTAGATACTAACAATTTTAAGGAAAGACCCATTTATGCCTAAGCTTTCCTGTGTTTCTAATAGGAATGTGTGTTGTATTTTGTCAAAAGCTTTTTCAACAATTATTGAGATAATCATATGATTTTGTTGTTTTTGTTAATGATGTGATCACTTATGCTGGTGTTTTTCTAATATTCAACCTTCCCTGAATTTTTAGTATAAATTTCACCTGAGCATAATGTATGATTTTTGTGATATATTATTGTAATTTCTTGTATTTTACTTTAAATTTTTGCATTAATATTCATTAGGGAATTTCTCTATAGTTTCTTTTCTTTGTTTTTGCACTTTTGGTTTAGGTATCAGCACCATTTTTTTTTATCATAAAAGGAATTTGGTAAGGCTCCTTCTTTTCCTATTTTTCTAAATAGTTTACATAGTATTAGAATTCATTGTTCTTTATATGTCTGGTTGAAATTCACTTGTAAATCCATTTGGTTCTGGAGGTTTTTTTGGGGGGGGTTTCTTCATTGATGACGTGTTCAGTTTATCTTTCTTAATTACTTTATTCTCTTTTCGTTTTGACAATGTATTTTT
Organism: Gracilinanus agilis; assembly: GCF_016433145.1. Lineage (NCBI taxonomy): Eukaryota > Metazoa > Chordata > Mammalia > Didelphimorphia > Didelphidae > Gracilinanus > Gracilinanus agilis. The sequence goes on along the minus strand of NC_058134.1, from coordinate 20,981,513 downwards.
TAATAAATATTCATTTATTTCACTTAGATTGTCAGATTTATTGGCATATAATTGTGCAGAAGAACAACTAATAATTGCTTTAATTTCATCTTCATTGGTGGTGAATTCACCCTTCACCCTTTTCATTTCTCATACTGGTAACTTGGTTTCCTTTTTTTAGTTAAATTAACCACTGGTTTTATCTATTTTGTTGTTTTTTACTAGCTTCTAGTTTTATTTATTAGTTTAATGGTTTTTCTTTCAATTTTATTAATCTCTCCTTTGATTTTCAAAATTTCCAATTTGGTGTTTAATAAGGATTTAAATGTTTAAATTTCTAGGTTTTTCAATTGTATGCCTAATTATTCATTATTTTCTTTCTTTATTATATAAGTATTTTAGAGATATAAAATTTCCCCATAGGACTGTTTTGTCTGCATTCCAAAAATTTTGGTGTGTGGTCTCATTATCAAAATTCTGTTTAATGAAATTATTGATTGTTTCTATCATTTGCTCTTTGACCACCCATTCTTTAGGGATTACATTATTTGGTTTCCAACTAATTTTTAATCTGTTTCCACAGCTCTTTATTGAATGTGATTTGTGTTGCCTTCTGATCGGAAAAGGATTGATTTAGTATTTCCGCTTTTCTGCATTCAGTACCCACTTATATGTGTGTACTGTCACCTTTCCCTGTAGAGACTGGACCTGACTTTGTCTTTGTCTTCCTTTGATCTGCCCTGTCTTTAGAAGGGAGGCATACATTTCTATTGATGGATGAATGGGCCGCAGCCCACCAGCTTTTTTGGCCCGAGATGAGCCAGGTGGCCTGTGAGCAGTGATGCTGTTGGAAGAGAATTGGATGTTGGATTAAGGAATAAGATTCTGGGGAGCCTTTGTGGTCTGGTTTCTTGGTGCTTCTTGAGTTTCTTCTCATTGGAGGATTTACTCTCACAACTCTGGGAGGTGGAGGCTATGATTCTCCCCATTTTACAGATGAGGAAACAGGCAGACCAGTTGAGTGACCTGTCCAGTATTATAGAGCTGTTAAGTGTCTGAGGCCAGATTTTAATTAGGTTCTTCTGGGGATCTGCAGCCTCCCCCCCCCCCCCACTCTGCTCTTTGCCACCTACCTGAGGCAGAGCATGGAACTGGCCTCAGTTTCCTTATTTGTAAAACAACTGATAAGAAGACTACATGGATGCAGTGGGGGCTGGGAAACTAGACAGAAAAGTTTGTAACATCACCTGTCAAGTAAGTGTCTTTGGGCATCTTTTTGGTGCCTCGATTTCTCGGCCGTGTTCTTGGCCTGGATCAGGTATTAATAGAATTGGGGAGGCATGCCGCTATGGAACATCTCCGGGATACTCAGAAAGCATCGGGAAGAAGGGCCAGGTGGCAGTTAAAAGTGGCGGATGGGCCCAGGCCTGGTTGGCATCTTGTCTTCTGTGTGCCAGGCTGGGCGAGGAGGGCTACACTGAGGAACCTTTCCCTGGGATTTTGGACCAGAGGCACCTTCGGGGGTTATTTCCCCTCTTGTGAGTCAAGTGAGGCTTGGGGAGGGGCTTTCCAGTATGCCCAGCAGGGCTTCTCGGCCTCGCCTCCTGTGCTATCAGGGGCCTCCCCTGGGTGACCTCCAGGCCCAGCCTTTCAGGAGGTGGGGGATGTGTCTTGGCCGCTCGTGTCTGCAGCTCTGTCCACCTGGGGAGTCATCAGGCCTCCAATTCCCCGCTTTGGGCCTGGATGCCTTCATTTTCCTGCTGCTGCTGCCTTTGGAAATCCTAGCCAGGAGACTGAGGCGTCCTGACCCCCAGGCCTGGGCTTTTCAGGGGCCATGGCAGATTCCCACTCACGTGTATACCCGACACACACAGAGAGACAGAAATGGATGGAAGAACACGTGTGTGTATGTATACACGTATGTGCACACACACAGTGTCCCAAAAGGAGTATTTGTATGTTTTCAGCTTTAATATGTATCGAGGGGACATTTATAATTATAGAATGTTTAAAGGCTTAAATATGTTGAATAGAAACATGTTCATGGAGTATGAAACATTTAACCCCCATCTCCCTGACCGAAGCCGGCAGGGCTCTGGAGCAGTACTAGGATGTAGCCTCTTCACAGCCTTAGAGGTTAAATAGCACAAGTATTATTGCCCCCAGTTAACACACAGGGAAACTGAGGCACAGGGTAAGCCTTTCCTGATCAGTCCAGGGCCTGGCACACACAGACACCTCATGCCTGCCGCCCTGTACCCATCCATCCAGGCTGGGCCCCATGCTGGGGTGAGAGAGGCTCTGCCTTGGGAGCTCAGGGCAGGAATAGGGATGGTTCCTCTGGATGTAGACATGTGGGCGAGGTGGGATGGTCTGGCAGATAGAGCCGGTGGGGTCCCCCTGTGATCCTGGCCGAATCCCTTTGCTTCAGCTTTCGGTGCTACAGAGAAGATGCCGACCAGTTTGGGGAGAAGGTCCAGTCCTTGTCCCTGTCCCCAGAGAACACCAGGTCCTGAAGGGCCAAGAGGTGCCTGGTGAGCCAATGGGGCCTGGTCCCCCCTTCAGCCCCAGTGCCCTTCCAGGGGTGGGGGGGATGGCGGCTTCACTGGCTGCTCCCCCACTGTCAGGATCCTAGAAAAGGCCCCCTTAGGACACAGCAGGTGGAGTAGGAAGAGAGCAGACGGCGCGGAACTCCCGAGAGCGGCTTCCCTAGCAGCAACAGCATTTCGGTGCACTTGAACAGCTAGCACGTGTGCCAGACACCGTGCTGAGCACTTTACAATTATTATTGCATTGGATCCTCGCAACAGGAATTGTGAAAATAAATTGATATTATTATCCCCATTTTACAGATAAGGAAATGAGGCTGTAGGTGATTAAGAGACTAATCTCAGCTATTGTGGGTCTGAGGCAGGATTCAAATTTGGGCCTTCGTGACATCCAAGCCCAAAACTTTATCTCCTATATTCATGGTGACTGATCACAGATCTAGAGCTGAAAGGAACCTCAGGAGTCCTCTAGCCCATTTTTCAGATGAGGAAACTGAGAGATCAAGTCCCACAGAGATCAGATTTAAATCTGGTCTCTGTCTCTAGAGCCAGTGAGCTTATCTGCATTTGTAGAATATCCTGGGGTTAGTTTAACTGGATGAGGTTTGGGCAGCTAGGTGGTCCCTTGGTGCAGAGTGCCAGGCCAGGAAGATTCATCTTGGTGAGTTTAAATCTGGCCTCAGACATTTCCTGGCTGTGTGACCCTGCGAGAGTCACTTAATCCCCAGTTGCCTAGCCCTTACTGCTCTTCTGCCTTAAAATCAATTGATTCTAAGAAGATATAGGTTTAGATATAGGTTTAAAAAAACAACATTTTGTTGTCTGCTTTTATAATTGAAGGAAGGGCTAAATATCAGTTAAAGCAGGGAAACCATCGTTGTGTGTCATGGACCCTTTTGGCAGGCAGTATGGTAAAGTCTGTGCACCTGTTCTAAGAATCATGTTTTTAAGTACAGAGGATTTCAAAACAAACCAATTGTATATAAATAGTTATGCAGATTTTTTTAATATTATTAAGATATTTTACTAGTTACATGTAATGACAAATTTCCACGTAAGTTTTCAAAATATCCAAAATGTAACTCCCTTACCTTCCCTTGAAGCTGGCTAGCAATTCAATCATCCAGATTTTTTTTTTAAAACAAGTCAATGACCTCAGACTAACCCCCCCCCACAGTGATCTCAAAGGTTTCTCCGACTCTAAATCTGTGATCCTAAGTCAGTTCTCTTCTCCAAGCCTCAGTTTCTCCCTTTATAAATTAAAGGGATTAAACTTAGATGGTCTGGAAGGTTTCTTCCAAGTCCATCATCCTCATTATTTAATTTGTCCCTTCTAAGGCTTTTAGGGGCTTCTTTTCAAATCCACTGATGGAGGTTTTTATTTCTGGCTAATTGCTGTTGCTAATAGGACATGTCTTTGGTCCTATGAAAGAGATTAGGCCTGTGAGTAATGCTTTTTTCCCTTTTAATTAGTATTAGCATACATGATCATGGTTTTTACTTCATTTGAGTCAGCTGAAGAGAAAATGAATCTCAAGGCAGCTCTAAGGAGGATGCCATCTCCACAGGGGGTCCTTGGCCTGACCACCCCCCCCCAATTCCTTGTTCTCCAGGCTCACTAAGTCTGTGCGTCTGCTCACAACCTTCATGAGGGTCTCAGCAGGGGGGCGCTTGGGACTCATTTCTGCAGAAACGGGCTCGGCTTTTCTTCCCTTCCTCTGTCCATGAAAGGAGGCACAGCGCTGAGCCCTAGGAAGCCAGCTGCCTCTCAGAATACTCTGGGGTTGTCAGGGTGACAGGGATGTGTGAGGCAGCTCTCCCAGCATCTCCAAGCGGGGCAGGAGGGCCAGATGGAAAGGAAATGGATAGGCCTTGGGTACCACCTCCCGCATCCTCCGTGGAAGCCAGGCCCTTCCAGCCTGCTTCTGCCTCCTGCCAGACATCAAGGGCACATTTGATTTATTGACTATGAGGCACTCTTCTTGGGTCAAGGAGGCTCTCTCTCCTCAAAGTTTATATGGACCCATTTGAGAAGAAGGGGCGGTTAGTCCTAAAAAATAACGGATTGAGGGGACTTCTTCCAAAGGCAGCGGCCGATTTGCTAATTAACATGTTGCCTTTCTGTTCTTTGTCCTTCATCTTCCCCTCCCCTTTCTCTCTCTTCCTCTCCTCTCTCCATTACTTTTATCTTTCCCTCCATTCATCTTTTCTTCCTCCCCCTCTCCTTCCCTCCCTCCATCCCTTTTTCTCTACCTCCCCCTCTTGCTCCTTCCCATACTTACCTCCTCTCATTCCTTTCTTCCTCCTTCTCCCCTTTCTCCATTCCTTCCCTCTCTTCTTCCCTCCCTCCATTCCTTTTCTCTCTCCTTCTCCCTTCTTCCCACATTCTCCCATTCTTTACCCTCTGTCATCCATTCTCCCCTTCCTCCTTTCCTTTCCCTGTGCCTTCCCACACTACCCCCTCCTCCTTGCCTCCCTTCTTCTGTCCCTTCCTTTGTGTCTTCATTTTTCCCTCTCTCCCTTCCCCCTTCCTCTCCTCCTTCCCTTTTTCTCCTCCTCCCTCCAGTTCCCCCCATCCCCCTTCCTCTTTCTACTATTCTTTTTGTCTCTAAAAGACAGGAAGCCTATTAAAGGATTGAGATGGGGGGGGGGGGGGCTGTATGTGGCCTTTCAGATTAGTCTGGAGGTAAAATGGCTGCTCAGGAGCAACTTGCTTAGGGAAATGCCTCATTAAAGAAGCTTCATTGAGACAGTGTGTCCCCAGGCAGCTCTGTACCACTCCTTCTGCCCTTGTGCAGAAACCTTGTGCCCAGGTGTTTGGTGTGACACTGAACATCACTGCCGACAGTAGCCATAAGTTCGGGGGGGGGGGGGGATGTGGCAGTCATTGGGCAGTGATGGCCAGCATCCAGACTTGTTTATGGAGGCAGCCAACAGGGAAGTCATTGGGCTTAAACAGTAATGCCTGCCTTGGGAGATTCCTGGGGCAAGTGCACCTGCAGGCCTTTCTCTGGGAAGTCTGGGGTGGGTGGCCTGGAAGGCAGTGGGGAGAACCTGCCATCTTAGATCCCAGGGCTTGGGGGTGTCTATGTCAGTTCAGACTTGTGTTAAAGATGTCTCTAAGATTTGAGGCCAAAGGACCTGGGTTCAAATTCTAGATTTGTTATTGACCAACTGTGTAACCTTGGGCAAAATGGTCCAGACTGAGTCTCAGTTTGATAAAGTGAAGGTGCTGAACTAGATGGCCCCCAGCGGCCCTTCTCACTCAATCCACAGCCTGTGGCCTCTGCTAGGAAGACGCTCATTTCTACCGTTCTCCCCTCCACTCACCTATTCCAGAGACAGCAGCAGGGAGTGGATTGCTGGGCCTGAAGTCAAGGCTGAGATCAAATTTAGCCTTACTGTGTGACCCTGGACAAGTCACTTAATCTCTGTTTGCATCAGTCCCTGGGGAAGTTCTCCAGGGTCTGCCAGAAACCCCCAGAGAGCATCAGCAGGCTGGGGTCCGAGGGGGTCACAACTCAATGACAGAGGCGAGTTGTGGCAACTCCTGCCTCCCTGCACAGCCTCTTGCTGGATCACAGTGTGGGTGATGGCGGTTATTGTTCCCTCAGGAACACCAGATCACCCTCAGAATTCCCCACAAGAATCCCCCCTCCCTGCCCGGGCTTTGGAGTCCTCAGGCCTGATGGTCTGGCACTAGAGGGAGCCTTTAGGGAATCTGCTCTGTTTGACCCTCACCTTCCGGCTCAGAATCCACACTGTGCATTGGTGCCAGGCAGAGGAGCAGTAGGGACCAGCCAGTAGGGTTAGGTGACTTGTCCAGGGTCACCCAGCCCAGGAAGGGTCCAGACCTGCATCTTATCCAGATGTTTGGGGCTGCTGTTTGGAGGGTGGGTTACAAAGGGAAGGTTCTAGCAGTGGGGGTTGGGGCGCTGTGATGAGGGGTTCCTCCCCCTCATTCCATAGCGGATGAAACCAAGGCAGATGCACAGGTCCGGTGACTTGCCTGGTGTCACTGAGATCAGAACCCTCCATCCTGTGCTCTTCCTCTCTGTGTCCTGCCCCTTTGGGTTAAATTAGGGTGCTGGCATCTCGGGTTAGCGCTTAGGGGGTGATGGAGCGGGTCACTGTGGAGCTCCAACCACAATTTCCCAGAATCTGTCGCTGGCCCCCAGGATGGCAGGTGCCCAAGGGACCTCAGAGCCTGTCCCAGCACCTCCTTTTAACTGAGGAACGTAACCTGCCCGGGGCATCCGGGAGGAGCCATGCCAGCCAGGATTTGAACTCGCACTGACCACAGTCAGTGATGTCGCCAAGCATAACCCTCCTCAGGCTGTGGTTTGGGCTTCTTTCCTGGGCTGCATTGTAGAGCACAAAGTGCCCCCCTGGACCATCTCCTATTCCCAGGCCTCTCCCATCCCAGGTCTGGCTTGTTCCCAGATATGCCCGCCTGTTCTCATGGCCTGTCCTCTGGTGGAACGGGAGTGCGGAGGGCAGAGATCTTTGTCGTCTCAGTGCCCAGCACAGAACCTTCCACGTTGTAGGGGCTTCCTCAGGTCTCGTGTTTGCCCCTGCAGCAGAGAGGATGGAGGATGGCCCCGGGCTGCCCCTTTGCCCCTCCTCCTCCTCCGTGATAAATCCTGAGGTTCAGCACTTGGTTCCCTTTTCCTCGTGCCCTTCTCTCCCTCCCTCCTTTTGACGCTGGCATCCAGCAACTTGTTAGGCTTTCCTGTCATCTAGCAGGCATGAAGAGCGCCTTTATGTTGCTGTTTGATGTTGGTGTGGGGCTGCTTGAAAAGAAAACCAGCTGGGGTGGAGGCGTCCAGGGCTTCCATTTCCCATTTTCCTAGCCCACTGTTTCTCAGAGTGGTGTCTGGCAGCCTAGGATGGCACACCTGGGGGCGTGGGGGCCAGGAAGAGACTGCCACGTCTGTAGAGTGGGGGGGGGGGCAGGCAGGAAGGCAAAAGATGGTGGGGAAGCGGGCCGAGGTCTAGTTCCCCCTTGGGAAATCTGAGGCGTCCACACTCATTCCCAGTGAGCAGTGTGCCTGGCCCCAAATGGGATTTTTCAGGGTCTCGTACGTTAGGTCACAGCACCTTGGCTTCCCAGAGTCTTCCCGATGGAAAGGACCTAGACCCATGGCCTGCCCAGGCCCCGAGTCCTCAAAGACAAAAGAACAGGGATGTGAGAGTAGGGTTCAAGCCTTGGATTCTCTTGCTACAGGGGAGGAGGAAATGCCACACACACCTTCCCCCCAAAGCAGGTAGCTGCCCTCTGCAGCATCTCATTTCCTTGGCCAGTGGTGTCAGACTCAGAAACTGGCTGCTAAGCCATGCACAGGGGTCCCTGGGGCTGCATGTTGACCCAGTAAAACACAAATGAGCATTATCTAGGCTTTACTTTTACTGATTTTGTTAACTACTTCCCAGGGTGTTCTCATCTGGTTGGGGCTGTTATGGGGAGCATTGTGGGCTCTCTCTTGGGTGTTCCACACTTCTGGGCTAGACCTGCCAGTGCAGCTGCCGGGAAGGAGGGGTGGGGGGTGTTGGGGGAGTCTCAGGCTCCTAAGATTCAGAGCTGGGAGGGATCACTGCTGTCATCATGTGGCCCGGCTCCTTCATTTTATTAGAAACAAAGATCGGTACAGCTTAAGTGACTTGCCCAAGCCACTCACACAGGTAAGAGCAGAGATCAGATTCCAGAGCAGTTTTATCCATCGCCGAGGCTCGTGCTCTCATCCCTACACTGTGATGACCCCTTGCCAAGTCTTGCCAAGAAGAGGTTTGAACAGGGTATTCACCTGCGGATCTCCCATGGGGGTCACATAGTTTTCCCTTTTCTTTATATTCGATCCCCTGGCCATTACTATTTCTAACTCAATGTTGCTTTTCGTTCAGCTGACCCTCCATTGTTCTGGACAGAGTCCACGTGGTTGTATAACTGAGATAGTTTATGAAGTGACAGTCTCAGGAGATGGTAGGTCGTTCTCCTAATAATAAGAAAAGCAAGATTAAACCAACTGGGCTTAGGGCCCAGAAAATCAGCCACATGCAGATGGGCAAAAGTAGACCTTAGAAAATCCTCCAAGAAGGGCAAAGAATGGGGTGGGGGAGGGCAAGGAGGACAGAAAGGAAAAGTGGAAGGAGAGAGAAATATTTAATACTTGCTTAGCCAGTTGCTGTGTTAAGTCCTGGGGATACAAATATAAGCAAAAAGATAGATTTTGCCCTCAAAAAACTGGCATTCCAATGGGGAAAGCAAGCATGAATGGGAACTTAAGATTTGAGGGAGTGGCAAGTGGGGTGGGAGGAACATGGCACATAGTATGGGGTCTCAGAAGAAGCCTGACTAAATGTTCTATTTAAACTAAAGATGATGAATAGGAATTAAGAGCAGCAGCTATGAAAATGAGTCTTGGTGTCCTCGATGTGGGTTATCTGAAAGTGAACAAAATCCTTCTGGTAATTCCACATGAAGCTTTTACTAATCTGCCCCTGCTGCCGGCTCTTAGGTTCCCCCCTCCCAAAGTACCTTGTATTCATTTTATTTGTATTGTAGGACCCTGAACCAATCAGCCTCCTCACCTAGAAAGTAAACAAGGTTAGATTCAATGGCCTCAAAGATCCTCCCAGCTTTGAATCTGTCCCTATTTATGTATGTACTTACATGACCATATATATATACACATGTGCACATAGTATTTCCTCCATTAAAAGTCCCCTCTTCAACACTCCATCCACACACCACCTTTTGTGTGAAGGTGTTTCTGATTCTCCCTCCCCAACTTCTCTGCTTACATGTGTTTTGTCTTTGAATCCTTAGTATACAAAGGAGGCCACGAGGTCAGACCTTGCCCTAAACCCACTGAATGACAGGACCATAGATGCTAGGGAGTGCTTGTTGATGGATGGACTCATTTTCAACTTTTATGACCCCAAGTGCTTAATGAGTGAGGTTAGTAAACTTGACTCGAAAGAATGTTGGCCTTGGTGTCAGAGGCCAACCCAGCTTGCCAAACTCAAGCCCTAGGAGTCCATCCCTGTGGAAGCTCAGATTGCTTCTTTTCTCGAGGTCTCTGATCTCAGAGGGCCTTTCCACCCCAGATCGAGGGTCCTGTTACTTGACAAACTCCAGCTCTGACACTCACCAGCTTGTTCAAGCATCCTATTCCTGAAAACTATCTTCTTATATTCGAATTAACCTGAAGCTTCTGGCTCTCCTTCTCTTAGTCTCCCTCAGGTTTATGAGTTGCTGCATGTTCTGAATGAACAACTTCGTGGCAAGCAAAGCCCAACGAAGAATAGAGATGGAGCCCCCCCTCCCTGATCGTGGCAGCTCAAGTGAATCAATAAACAGTATTTACTCTTTCCTTAAATGATCCACCATGGCATACTTTCCCTTTCTGAGGCTGAATGTGTGAGAGAATTACAATCAAATGGTAAATCATTGCTCAGGACACCTATTGGGCCCCAGAGAGCTCTGGGCAAATCCATTGGACAGTTCAACATACTTCTCCTTTCAGGAGGCCCCCGCTGTAGTTGAGTGATCTGAACACCTTTGAAAGGGTCTCTTTCCTGGACACTTGGAGTACTTTGAACTACCCTGTAAAGTTGGTCAAGCCAGCCACTTCTCTCTCATTTGGAGTAGATGGATGAAGGGGAGAAGAACTCTTTTTATCTCCTCTCTATAAGGAGGTCAAATTGTTTCTAGTTTTTTCCTCCCCCTTAGCAATTTTCTGTTTCTAGCAGGGGATCATAACCTCGGGTCTGTGGATAGATTTAAGGGTATCTGGGAACTTGGGTATGAAAAATAATCTTGTTTTTACTAACTTCTAAATGAAATTTAGCCTTTCCTTCAATTGTTTAAAAATATTCTGAGAAAGGAGATCCCATAGGCTTTAGCAAGCTGCCAAAGACATGAGAAAGGTTCAGAACCAGTGAAGCTTAGATATCATAAAGCTGGACCTCCTTTTACTAGGGAGGAAGCAGAGAAAAGATAATAAAGAAAAATGGTGGGAAATCCAAGCATAGAACTTTACATTTGTCTCTAAAAACAAGTGTTTAATTTCAGTAGATTTTATTGATATCTTTTGTTTTAAATTCAGATTTCCTCCTCTGTTCCCTGCACCTTCACTCTCCTAGAGAATCGTCTATTATAACAAAAAAAATTTTAAAGAAAACATGCAGAAAAAAAGTAAAACCTAGCAATCACACTTAAAAAAAAATTCTGACATGTCCAGTGGTCCATACCTGTCACCCCCTCCTACTTCTGCAAAGAAGTGAGGGGAGATGTTTTCCTGCCTTATTTTGACAATTTATTCATTAAAGCTTCCTATGTGCATTATAGGGACAGAAGATTTTGTAAAAACAGTATTGAAACAGTCTACTCTTAAGGAGCTTACATTCTAATTGGGGAGACAGGATATGTACAAAATTTATATTTTTGAGCGGGAGAGGACTTGTAGCTAGGGAGATCAGAACAAGCATCCTGTGGAAAATGGGGCTCACCCTGTAGTATGAAGGAAGTCAAGGATTTTTTTCAGAGGTGCAGGGGAGTAGAGAGTGCATTTCAGACATGGAGGACAGCCAGCACAAAAGTAGGGACTTAGGAAGTGGGAGTCCATTCAATGAGCAGCAGGTCAGCCAGTGCATAGTTGTACCTAAAAGTGCCCAGAGGGCCTAAAGACCAGAACACTGGAAGGGGGAGGGATCAAGTGACCAAGAGCTTTAAATGAGAGTCTCATTTGATCTAAGAGATAATGAGTACCTGGAGGTTATTGAGCAGGGGCATTTCCTCTTACTCAGGTCAGACATATTGATTTTCATTTTGTTTTTTTTCAGCCTAGCTGCTGACAGTTTCTTACTTATCCCTTCAAATTCTGTTATCTGAAAATTTGAGAGATGTGCCATCCCTACCTTCAAGTCATTAATAAAAATGTCTGCTCAGTACCATGGACAGATCCACCCAGCTAAATAGATATATCCTTATCCCATAAATGGTTACTCCAAGACCAGTCATTCAGTGAGTTTTTACTGTCCTCCCTAAGGGCCCAAAGGGGGAGATAAGAGTTTTAGAAGAAAGGTCACTGGATTTGGAATGGGGAGACGTGTGTTCAAATTATGGTTCTTCTACATACTTCCTGTATGATCTGGAACAAGTCACCTATTTCTCTGGGCTTCAGTTCTTTCTTTATAAAATGGTGGGGGTGACTAGATGGGCTCTAAGATTTAGCTCTAAATCGATATGATTTATACAGATTATCTCAAAGGCTTTGGGGATTGCCTGAATAATTTTTATTCCTCTAGCCATCTATTAAACTGTAAGCTCCTGAGGGCAGTGGCCCTGCCTTATCTAACTCTGTAGCTTTCCCACAATAGGTACCTAGTAAGTGTATGGTCCTTGCTTGATTGAAGAAAAGGATGCACTTGTCCATTAGGTTTCCTTTTGATTCCTGAAACCTTTTTCAGAGATTGATCTCTGTCTGAAGGAATCTTTAGCACTGTTCATTTGGGAAGCCGAGGCTGGGATTGGGTCCTCTACTGAAGAACCCACCCTAGTTGGCTAGCATCTTGCCTCCTGAGTGCTGAAGAACCAGTAAAGCCTGTTAGACCTATTACTAACAGAGCTTTAAAAAAAAAAAAAAGTCATGTAGTGCTTTTCTTGTTCACTGTTTTTGATGCCCCTAAGGGCGTAGGATGTGTTTCTGGCCCTGTGATTGGTGGGAACAGAGCAACCAACTGGAGAAAGAGGTTTGGGGTATTTTTTTCAAAGAAGAAGAAACAAAACTCTTTAACACTTTGTCTTAAGTTCTTCTCCACTGATCTTTCTAGTTTCCCATGTTCTAAAAGGACTCTGCTCTCCTAATTGTGTTTGGGGGCCACGAGGTGGAGACAGTCATTGTAGCTGGGAGCTAATCTATCTGGAAGCCCCACTTCCCTATGGTGGCCGGGATCTTGGCTTGCAGGGCCCAAGGGCTTTGTTTGTGGGATGCTGACATTTTACTCTTAGCTATTTACAGGTCTAGGGCACCAAGATCATAGAATGGAGAACCAGAAGGGGGCCCTCTTAGCCATTTAGGCCAACCTCTTATTTTATAAAGGAAGAAATTGAAGTCCAGGCAGCAGAGGTGGCATGGGGGAAGGAGATAACTTGCTCCAGATCCCAACATAGAGAATGGCAAATATCAGACTGGTTCCCAGTCCATTGCCAGGCTACACTCCTCAACTGGAATCTTGATTAAGCAAGAGATGGATCCTTTAGAGTCTTGTCCACTGTTCAGGCACGCTCTGCCCTGATCCAAATAACCAAGGAGAAGAGTGGAATCCAGGAAAAAATAAGAGTTTCTCCAATGTTGTATTATCCCCTCAGCATTCTTTGCCTCTTCCCAGCCTTAGAAGGAGACCAAGTTTTGTATTGCCAAATATCTTTGGGCTGTGTGTTTCTCCTCTTTAAAATTCTCTCGGTTAAGTTTCAGCCAGAGACCTCACGGTCTTCCTTAGTGAGCTCTATAGAGTGGAACTGTAGCAGGGGGATTAAGCAGCCATTCCTTCCCCCACCCCAAGTTCAAGGGTAACTCATCCTAGGAGATAGCAGGACCCTGTATGCATCACTGTCCCCCCCAGCTGCCACAGAGTGGGACAACTGTCCAATTTTCCCCTCTCCTTCCATTCCATTCATCAAAAGCATGCAGGAAAACTAGGCAGAGGGAATTCTCTGTGTGCTTCTAGTGGTATATTCACAGAGAAGAACCCTCGAGTCATTACTAACTTCTCCGGACTTGACAGAAATAAGGTGATTCATGACTCTGTTGGGAGCGTGGAGCCCGTACTCCAGCCTGAAAGATAAAATGCCAATTCTATAAGCTTTGACTGAGCTCTCACTATAGTACAAGGTCAGTAAAAAAGGTCCTGTTGCCTTCAAGGAGTTTCATTTCTATTGGGGGAGGGGGAAGTATAGCGTTTATGCACAAAGAAATGGAGGGAATATACCATAAAGGATTGTATTTAATATTTTTGATTTGTGTGTGGGGTGGAGTGTAAATTTGTGATTTCCTTGAACTGAAAAAAAACCCTCTCCAGAGGCAGACAACCTCACTTTGTAGTCTTAATGAGTTGCCTGAAGTACTGAGAGGCCAAGTCATTTGCCCAGAATCACCTAACCTGCATGTGTTAGAAGTCAGACTTGAGTTTGGGCCTCCCTGACAGGAGGTAACCCTGCTGCTCTGGGTCTGCCTGGACCTGGCCACAAGCTGCAGTCTGGAGGACAATTTGTTCATTGGCACGTGATGCATTTGCAGTGCCTACTTCCCTCTACAGCATAATTGCCAAGTGCCCGGCCCATGGGTGGGCATTTTTCTGTGGCTCTTTCTGGGCCAATTACAAGAAAACTCTCCTTCGTCAGGTATTCATGATGGGTTCTTTAGCAAGAGGATGGGGCTGCTGCCTTTCCATGAGGGTTCTCCCCCACCGAGGGCAGAAATGGTGGTTACTGCTGTCAGCATAGCCTAGAATCAGATATTTCATTCAGGTCATTTCTGTGGAAATTGTAGAACCAGGAATCAGGTCTTAGTCTACTTAGTCAGTGTTTTCCCAGCACCACATTGCCTTCATTTCCACTGGACTTCCCTGTCCTGGAGGCCAGTGGGAGAAGCCAGCTGTCATGGGAAGCAAAGCTACATCATTCTTTTTGGACTACGTCAGGGATCACAGTGGAAAATGACCTAGACTTGGATCACAGAGAATCAGCTGTGAATTCTACCTCCTCTGAGCGTGTTTCCTCCACTGTAAAGTAGAAAGGGGACCACTCACTCTTTGACATCCAATCCCCCTTTCCCCCACGGAGTCCAAGCCAAGGAGTATCTGCACAAGTGGAAGGGCAGTGTGTCAAGGTAGATGAAAAACTAGCCAACCTCAATCAGTTCAAGTTCTACCTCAGACACATTCTGGCTGGGTGTTATCAGGCAAATCCCTTAATCCCTCAGTTCCTCCAGGCACTTCCAAGACTATTATCAAAGAGTTGGTGGCATTGGTGGAGGGACTTTGTACTAGAAGTCCCCTTTCCTTACCAGCCACCTCACACATCCTGTCCAAGACAAGCTGGGGGGTTGTAGTCATGAATATGGGACCTTGAATGTTCATTTATCCAAGCCTTTCCATTTCTTAGATCATACCTATAACAACACTCAGGTTGCTCTGAGGGCCATTCTGGCTCCTAGATGTAAAGCTCTTTAAGTTGGGATGAAAATAGATTCCCTATCCTTCTGGAATCTTCCCTCCTCCTCTGAGGAGTGGGGCCCTGGTCCAAGAGGGAGAGGGTTAAATAAGCTGCATTTGAATCCATACTCCTTAGGGCAACATTATTTCACAGCATCCATGCTAAACAGAAATGAACAAGATTTCACCACTCCTACAGAGCTTAAAATCCAGGGCAGAAAGCACTATCATCTGGAGGAGGGAAAAATTCTCATCTCCTTATGAAACTTCTCATGAAAGCCAAAATATAGTTTAAGATGCCCCTTCAGGGTAGAGGGTAGGAAAGCCAGCAAGCTCCTTTCTAGTGGTTGTCACAGCTCTCCTCTGGCCATGAAAGCTCTAAAGCTCTTTCTACTGAGGTTAGGGACTTGCCAAAAGCCATTTAACATGGAGTTTCTCTTTCTGGTGATCAAGTTCCCTCCATCTCTGGCTCTCTGCCCCTCCTTCCCTCCCTCTGTTTCTCTTTCTCCCCTCTCCCCTTCTTTCCCTTTCTTCCTCCCCCCCTCTCTCTCTTCCCCCTCTTCCTTTTATTCTCTCCCACTCCCTGCCTTTTATGTGGCTGTTTTTAGGGCCAAGAGCCAGTGTGGAGAGAAGCAGCTCCCTGCATTGGTCTTTCCTTCTCCCAGCTTTTGCTTTCTCTCCTGCTTTTCAAAAAGGGAAGCCCCTCTGTCAGAATGCATGTCTGTTAGCCAGTGGTACATCCTGATTGTCTCCCCATTCTGTGTGGCTGCCCCTCAGGGCATTTGCAGAAATACTGCAGCAAGTCATCCTGAATGCTTCACTGACCTCTGGGAGGCAGCAAATTGAGGTGAGCGGGAGCGGGCTGAAGCGCTAGGACAGTGGCCAGACGGAGCATGCTCAGGGCTGGAGGGGAGGGGGCGCTGGAAAGGGAGCTGGAGCCGGGGCTGCAGATGGTGTGGGGATGGCTAAGGAGAGGAGCCTGGAGGGGCGGCTTCCGCGAGAGAGATGAATCCAGCCAGGGGAGCTTTTCCTGCTTGGCTGCCTCCAAGAGTAAGGAGCTGCTGGGGGTCCTGGAGGGAGAGGGGGTAGAGAGGACTTGAATAAGCATGGCTGCAGCTTGGTTTGCTCTGTCCAGTGCTTGGCGGTGCTGAGGGTTTCTTTGGGCTCCCTGTCTCCCCCTTCTCCCAGCTCTAGATGAAGGAGGAGGGCGCCGGCTGGGATTGGGGTGGGACAGACATTTTTCCTTTCTAGCTTGAAAGGGGGTGGGGGTGGGGTGGCTTGTGGGCTTCCCAGGTTTTTTCAGCCTTCCTGGTCATTCACCACCACCAGATTTCTAGGAATCTTGAGCCACCTGGCCCAGAGAGATTGGCAGCATGAATAGAGCTACCTGGGAAACCATCTGAGTTTGTCATAAAAGAAAGACAACCCTGCTGGTACTGGGGGGTGGGGGGTGATGAGGCTGTTTTACTCTGCCCAGCCGGCTGCTGCTGCCCAAGAGATGACTCGCCCCTTCTATTGGCTCTGTGGTTTTGAGGCTCCTTCCCAGACAGGGCCACCCCGGTTTCCTAGCCTTCTTGTAGACCCTCCTTGGATAACAGGGATATGGGGACAGAAAGGAGGGGCGGGAAGGAGACCATTTTCTTGAGTCCAGGGAGGTATTTACCTGCTACTGTGATGTTTCCTGTGAATGCTGGTCCCTGCTAGGAAGGGAGACAGACAGATAGTCTGACTGGGCCTATTAATAAGACACTCTCAGCCTCCTTTGGCTTCTCTGCTTACAGCCTTCCAGTGGGCACACTGTATCCATCTGCTCCCAGGCGTACCCACTGCAATCTCTCCCCCTTCTCCCCCACCTCCCAACTGTAACTACAAACACGGGGATTGTGGGATTGTCATTTAGAGCCGGAAGGACCTTCTGGGTCACGCAGACTGACTTCTATAGAAGCTGACTGAGGCTCAGGATAAGAGGTAGCAATGCTGGAATTTGAGCCCAAATCTTGGGTTCTCTCCCATGTTGCCCCACGTTGCCATTGCCCCTTGGATCTGGGTCTGGGGCACGAATGGTGACCCTTTTAGAAACTTGAGTGCCCCAACAGCAATCCTCCTGCACATGTGAGCCCCCAGAGAGGAAGCCCTGCCATTAGGCTGCTAGGCAGAGGGGCCAGGGAAGGGAGCAGCCCCCTGCGGCACGCATGCGCACACTGTAAGTTCACCAACACAGATCTAGTCTGTGAGCTGAATGTCAGACCCAGACTGGGATAGACTTGCCACCCAACACAGAAGCTCATGAGTTGGGAAGCCTGGCAGCTAAAGGGAAGGTGGACAGGTGCAGGGTGTTGGGGCACGAATTCTGGACTTTGAGTCAGGAGAGACAGATTCAAATCCTGGCTCTGACTCTTCCTCCCTGCATTATACAGGGGAAAGTCCTCTTGTGCCTCTCTGGCCCCAGTTCTTCGTCCATGCGATTAGGGAGTGGAACCTGGTGCTTGTGAGGTACCAGCTCTACCTCCAATCCTGGTTTCCCCCTCATGGTACTCGCAGTGTACTCTGGAAGCTGGAATCTAAATCCTGGGTCTGCTGGGTGACCCTGGCCATGATGGTTTGCCTCTTCAGAACCCAGGTTTTTCCTTTTGTAAAATAAGGATAATAATACTAGGACAGAACTAGGGTGAAGATCAAATGAACCAAAGGATGCAAAATCCTTTGTATTTGTAGGAATTTTTGATAATTTGAATTCCACAATTGGCCTCCTCTAATTAGCCATGTTTCTATGAGTTGATGAAACATAGAAATTGTATTTTCCCCTTCACATTAGGATTTCATGAATTAGCAATAATGATAATACTGTGCTTAATGCATTTTGACTATTGACTGATAATGTCTGGAGCTCTGAGGCTTACAAAATCATTTCTAACTGTGTGGCTGGGATTCATCCTCATTTTGTAGATGAAGACATCGAGGCACTGAGAGGCCAAGAGCCTTGTCATGGGTGGGATTTGAGCCCTGCTCTCTAGACTTCAGGTCCAAAGCTGTCTCCATACTGGCTCCTTGAAGCCAGGGACTGTTTGGCCTTTCTCCTCAGCACAGTGCTTGGCACATAGTGAGTGCTTAATAAATGCTCACTGCCTTGGCCAACGTATAGTAGGTGCTTTAGTGGGGCTTACACAGAACTAAGTGATGTTGTCCTGGCGTGTGAACTTTGTAAAATGCCTATTACAGAGGCAGCTAGTGCCAGGCCTGGAGAGGGGAGATCCTGGGCCTCAGACACTTCATAGCGGTGTGACCCTGGGCAAGTCACTTAATCCCCATTGCTGAGCCCTTGCCACTTTCTGTCTTAGAATTAATACTAAGAAGGTAAGGGTTTTTTGCAAAAGGGAGAATTCTCCACTGAGATGGCAAAGGGCTTGGAATATTAACTGAAGGAATTGGGGATATTTAACCTGGAGAAGAGAAAATTCAAGAGGGAAAATAGTTACTCATCAATGGGGCTCCCCTTCTGGGGCCCTGAGATGTTACTACTCAGAGGGATGAATCAGCCGTCTTGGGTGCACATGCATTTCTCCCCCACCCCCCACCCCACCTTCAGACACCCAGAATAAAGCACCCAATGAAGCAATCCTAAATAGCCACCCAAAGCAGAAAGAAAAAAGTAACTTCAAAGCTTCCCCTTCTCCTGTACATTGTACTTGGCTAGATTGGACAACTGGGGAAATGGCTGGGCCTGAAACCGAGACTTTGAGTTTGAGTGACTGGGAAGATGACGGGAACATCCGCAGAAATAGGGAAAGTTAAGCAGGATGGGGTGCATTGGGGAAGGCACGCAAAAGAAAAGCCAGCAACATCCCTGAACATTGGGCATCCAGCCTCTGCCCAAAGATGAGAGGAGATTTCCCTACTCCCTTCCTTGGCTGCCCATTCTCCCGATGGGCAAAGCCACTCATCTGATAGCAGCTTGCACCCATCAGTCCCTCAAGGGCTGAGCAGCTGAGGCCAATCCCTCCTCTCTCCCTGGTGGTCCTCAGTCTAGTTTCTTCTAAGGCACATGTTCCCAGTTTGCACTTTCCCATCCTGGCTACCCTCCTCAGGATAATCATTGATGCCATGCCAAGATGCAGAGCCTCTTTTTTCCTGTTAGCTTGAATACCATTTTGAAGCTTGTTTTCCTTCTGCCTCAGAGTCAGGTTTATTTTGCCTCATATACACATTTGTGTCATTCTTTCTTGCATGGGATTGATTGACCACGCACACCCCTATTCATGGGACTTGTAGCTTCTTTTTGCCCCCAGGATAAAATACATAGTCTTTGCACTTCAAGTCTAGTAAATAGGGAAGGCCAGCTTTTCCAGGCTACCACCAATTGCGCCCCTTTGGACTCTTCTAACCATACTGGTTTGTAGCTGGTGATGCCGTGGGCCCAGAGTTAGAAAGATTCGAATTTAAATCCAAATTATCTGCCAGAAGAACCCCCTCACAGACAGGGGCAGCACCTCGCAGAGGGCCAGATGTGTACTGACAAATCCCTGGGTATGCACTGTTGCCAAAAGAAGGCAGGGATTTGTTGAAGATGACCATTGGATTTTTTATTCTTGAAATAATTTGCCCCTTCTTTGGGGAGGTGGGAAGGAGGTTCAATATGAAATCTCAAGAGTTGGAAAGAGTCTCAGACTTCATTCCTCTTGGCCAGGCTCTGAGAAGAGGCCATGGATTCCACTTGCCATTTGGAACTCAGGACATTCAGGTTCTGACATCAGCTCTGTAGAACTCACCCTGTGACCTTACGCAAGCTACTTCTAATGTCAGGTCTCGGGTTCCTTCCCCTGTCAAATAATGCTCTAATATCTGAATTCAGATGTTAACCTAATTGTTTCTTAGCTATGTGCCTGCCTTTGAGCCTCAGTTTGTTCATCTGTAAAAGGAGACATTTGAGTTGTCTCCTTTTACAATAATAAATTGTTAATGATTAGTCATTAGTGGATAGTAATAATAATATTCAATAAACATCCAACACCTACTCCATACCATGCTAAACCCTGGGAGTACAAAAAAGGGGCAAAAAACAATCTCTGCCCTCAGAGAGCTTACAATCTCACAGGGAAGACATGTAGACAAATATATATAAAGTCAGTCAGTCATATACAGGATAATTAGGAAATAATTAACAGAGGGAAGACACTAGAATTAAGAGGGCATGGGGAAGACATCCAGGTCCCTTCCGCTCCAGACCAGGGATTCTATGATCCTTCCCAGCTCTGAAAATGTAGGATTCCTGGTAACACTGAAATCAAAGCCTTTCCAGAGCCTCTGTGGTACTTCCACGATGAGGGGAGAGCCTGGGACTGGCATCCTGCCAGGAGGCAGCTGTCTAGAGCATCTTGGAAGCTCTGATTGAGGAATCCAGCATATGTGTAGCAGATAAACGTCCCCTCTGCCGATGGGGCTTGTCAATGCCATCCTCGGTCATCAGTCACAGGCCATTTTGTAGGGTGGTTCCGGCGCTCTGGGTTTGGCCCCTTGTAAATATTGAGAAACTCTTCTTTGTGGAGAAGTCCCTGGACTTATAGCCTTGGAATTCTGCATTCTGGCAGCTTCCATTCAAAACATCATTGAACCCTAACATTTTTCCAACAGCTGTTGGGTACAGATTACCGTGCTATTCACCGTTCTGAGGGAAAATGGCAGCAAAGAACTAGGTCTCCATCCAGACCCGTCACTTCCTTGGGGGGGTGGTCTTGGGAAAGCCGAAACCTTTTCCTTCGTGGGTACCCAGCCACCCCATCTTCATCCAGAAAATGAAAATGATCCGACCACAGATTGAGAGCCCCAAATGATAGAGAGGAGGCCCCGGGCTCAGAGAAGGGAAGCCCTCCCCCAAGTTGTGAGGGCAGACACAGCCTGTCTGGAGCCTTGACCCCTCGGCCTGTCGGGCGAGGCCCACGGACCATCCTCATCGCTGTGCTTTTAATACATAAGATATGGAAACGAGGCTACCCAGAAAATTGGTTGTGTCGAAGGATGGTCATCTGAAACCATTTTACTTTTTAAACGCTCACCTTTCTGCTGGGGGGAACCCGGGGGGGGGGGGTGGGGGGGGAGGGGTGTTGATGGCCTCGGGGCTTCCTTAGACCCGCCGGGTTGGGTCAGGTGGGGAAGATGGGCAGAGCAAGGCCCGGCCGCGGGTCTCCTAGTGTCCAAAGGCCCCCCCCCCCGAGGCTGGGAGCGGGGTTCGGCGCGGGGCTCCCCGGGGCGCCGTCGACCTTCTAACCCCGTCTGCCTCTCTGTGTCTCCTTCCAGGTCTCTGCTACTTCTTGCCATGCCTGAGGAGATGGACGGTGCTGCGGCCCCACTGCCCAGCTCCACCCTGTGCCCCCCGTCCTACTAAGCGCGGCGGCAGCGGCGGCGGCGGCAGGATGAACATCGCGGCCGTGTTCAACGCCCTGCTGGTGTCCATCCTGGCGGCGGTGCTGTGGAAGCATGTGCGGCTGTGCGAGCACGCGTCCACGCTGGAGGAGGCGCTGGCGCTGGGCCGCGGGGCCGGGGAGGCCTCTCCGGAGGCCGAGTACGAGGCGGCGGTGCGGGCCCTGGAGGAGGAGGGCACGCGCATGGTGTGCACCGGCCGCACGCACACCGACCGCCTGTGCCGCTTCCAGGCGCTCTGCTACTCCCCCGAGGCCGCCGAGTTCGTCTTCTTCCACGGCAACGCGTCGGTGATGCTGCCCAGCCTGGGCCCGCGCCGCTTCCAGCCGGCCCTCCTGGACCTGTCCTCGGTGGAGGACCACAGCGCGCAGTACTTCAACTTCGTGGAGCTGCCGGCCGGCGCCGTGCGCGCCCTGCCCCGGCCCCGCTTCGTGCCCGAGGCGGTGCTCATCGCCAACCGCTTCAACCCCGACAACCTCATGCACGTCTTCCACGACGACCTCCTGCCCATGTTCTACACCATGCGCCAGTTCCCCGGCCTGGGCCCCGACGCCCGGCTGCTCTTCATGGAGGGCCGCCCGCCGGGGCCGCACTTCGACCTGTACCGGCTGCTGAGCCCGCGGCCGCCGCTCATGCGCGAGCACCTGGGCGGCCTGGGCCGGCTGCTGTGCTTCTCGCAGGCCTACGTGGGGCTGTCCAAGGCCACCACCTGGTACCAGTACGGCTTCGTGCAGCCGCAGGGCCCCAAGGCCAGCATCCTGGTGTCCGGCGTCGAGATCCGCCGCTTCGCCGGCTTCGTGGCCGAGAGGCTGAACGCGACGGCGGGGAAGGGCCCCCCCGGGGGCGGCGAGGGCTACATCGTGGTGTTCAGCCGCACCGTCAACCGGCTCATCCTGAACGAGGCCGAGCTGCTGCTGGCCCTGGCCCAGGAGTTCCGCATGAAGACCGTGACGGTGTCGCTCGAGGACCACTCGTTCGCCGATGTGGTGCGGCTGGTGGGGGGCGCCTCCATGCTGGTGAGCGTGCACGGCGCGCAGCTGGTCACGGCGCTCTTCCTGCCCCGCGGTGCCACCGTGGTGGAGCTCTTCCCCTACGCCGTCAACCCCGAGCACTACACGCCCTACAAGACTCTGGCCGGCCTCCCCCACATGGACCTCCACTACGTGGCGTGGCAGAACACCAAGCAGGAGAACACGGTGACGCACCCCGACCGCCCCTGGGACCAGGGGGGCATCGCCCACCTGGACCGGGCCGAGCAGGAGCGCATCCTGAAGAGCCGAGAGGTCCCCCGGCACCTGTGCTGCCGCAACCCCGAGTGGCTCTTCCGCATCTACCAGGACACCAAGGTGGACGTCCCGTCCCTCCTCCGGGCCATCCGGGGGGCGGGCAGGGCCAGGCCGAGCCTCGGGGACCCCCAGGCCTACCCGAGCAAGGTGAAGGAGGCCCGCTGCCGGGCCTCGGTCCAGGGGGCCTCCCAGGCCCGGCTGAGCGTGTCGTGGCAGGTGCCGTGGAACCTCAAGTTCCTGAAGGTGAAGGACGTGAAGTACGAGGTGTGGATCCAGGAGCAGGGCGAGAACGCGTACATGCCTTACATCCTCACCCACCAGAACCACACGTTCGCCGACAACATCAAGCCCTTCACCACCTACCTGGTCTGGATCCGCTGCATCTTCGGCCGGAACCTGCTGGGCCCCTTCGCCGACGTGCTGGTGTGTAGCACGTAGCCCCCCACTAGTGCCTCGTGGTCCTCTCTCGCATTTACCGTGTGTGTTCTTGACTGTGACCGTTCTCGGTGGAGCCCCTCCCGCCCCTCCCCGCCACCATCGCCATCGAGTGTCCCTCGTCCTGGCAAGGGGAATCGAGCCGGGGGGTCTCCGGGGACGGTGGGTGGTTATGTGGAATATTCATTAGCTTCTTTCATTGTGAAACTTACCCCGATCCTCTTACGGATGTGTTGTTGAGACATTCAATAAATGGTTATGAGCATCAACACGGCGCCTCTTTCTTCGGGGGCTCGGGAGGGTCCGAGGGGGGCAGGGGGGCTCCACAGAGTGGGATTTGAACCCGGGGCCCCTGACTCGGAGCCTCCGCCCCACGCAGCCACCATTGGGAAGTGCCGGGGCCTTGGGTGGCGGATGTCCCGACCCGTCCCTACCCCCAGGGTTCCGGGGAGCTGCTGGAGAAGTCCATACAGAGGAGACTCGGGGGAGGCATCAAGACTTGGTGGGGAGCTGATGTTTTTGCTGAGCTTGGGAGGTCTCAAGGAAAGGATTCTTGGGGAAAGGGTCATTTTTCCCCTTCTTTGGAGTGGGCTGTCGTGGGAAGAGCTGAGGCCTCTGGGGTCGCCTCCTCTTCCTCCTCCTCCTCTTCAGTCAGATGGGGTGACGCCTACACTGCCAGCCCCTGACAGGCCCTCCATTGCAAGGAAGGCGGTTGGCAAACCTTTAAAACGAGCCTCATTCCCAGAGGGAGCGGCCTGGTTTTCCTCCATCTTGGCCCAGCCCATGGTTTTTGCTGAAGCGACCATCGCTAGGACGGCGGCTGGCTTTTGTGGGTAACCCGGCAAGCCCAGAGGCTTCGGGGCTTGGGCCCGAACCGTCCTACAGGTTCTCCCCCGTCCCTCTCTCCATCAAATGGGACATTCTAGGAACTGCACAGGCCCCCTTCCCATATTCACAGAACAGAAGAGCTAGGCGGGACCCTCGTCCAGCCCCTTCATTTTACAAATCCGAAAACGGGCCAGAATGATTCAGATGCCCCAAAGTCACTGACAACTAGGTGGCTCAGCAGATGGGGGGCCTGGAGACGGGAGGGCCTGGGTTCAGACCTGTGGGACCCTGGGCAAGTCATTGAACTCCCATTGCCTAGCCCCTACCTCTCTTTTGCCTTGGAAACAACATTGATTCTAAGATGGAAGATGAGGATTAAAAAAAAAAAAATTCCCATTACCCAAGGAATGAGGTGGAGCTTAGATTGGACCCCGAATCCAAAGCCAGAATTCTTGTCCCGTATGCAAAGGGGACCCGAGCCGGATGCTCTGGGCATCCGAGTGGACTCCCAAGTCCTCTGTTCCAGAAGCTGTTAGGACACGGAGGTCCCGAGGGCTTTGGCACTGTTCTCGTCCCCCCCAAGAGCCCGAATTTCCCGGGGCTGGTCCCAAGGGGCCAGGCCAGGCCTTGCTTGCTCAGGCTTGTCTCCCACACCGGCCTTTGAAGAGCCCAGAGCTGCCTCCATGCCCTGATAAGGATCAGAATGTCAGAACTGGAAGGGGCTGTCGAGCCTGTCCCTAAACGAGCCCCCCTCCCCCCGCTGACAAGTGGTCACCCATCCCTGTCCTGCCGGGTCACCAGCAGCCACCTCCCCGGGCAGGCCCTCTGCTTCAGAACGGACATCACACCTAAATGTCCATCTTGGCAGCTTCGGTCCAGAACGTCTTGTTCTGCCTCGGAGGGCCTCCCAGACCGAGTCTGATCCCTCTTCCAGGCCGCAGCCTTTGGAGCCCCCGGAGGCGGCTAACTCTTGGCCCGAGTCTCCTCTTCCCCACACACGCCCCTCCGGTTCTGGCCCCTCTGCTGCTCTCCAGCTTCTTGGGGGGCTTCCCGGAACACACCGAGGGGAGAGCCGGAGCAGAATAAACCCGAGGCAGAACGAGCCCCTCCCAGCCGGCATTTGGCTCTGTTCCAAGTTAAAGCAGAGCCTGTCCGAGCCTGTCGGTCCTTGGGGACGCCCTGGGGCTCCTCATGTGTGACCCGGCCAGGGCCAGCTTGCCGAGGTCCTGCGGCCGGCCAGGGTCACTCACTCCAGCCCGTCCTGCCTCCGTTTCCTTCGCGGCTCTTAGTTATCCCAAATGGGGGCTGATCCGAAGGAAGGAGCCGGCCGGGCTGCCGAGCTCGGATTGCTGAGGTTGGCCGGAGAGGAGGAGGCCGGGCCGCAGAGGCCGCGGGCTGGCCTGAACCCAGAGCCCCGGCGGTCTGCCCGAGGCGCGATGCTGCTCAGAGCCGGCTCTGGCCCAAAGTCTCTCGCCGGAGGTGGTTTCCAGAGTCCACGGCAGAGAGCCGGGTGTGAATTCTGCTTCGGACAGAGCTGTGCAGTGCTAGGAAAATCATAGCCTCTCCGGGCTGTAGTCAGGGACGAATGGGACGATCTGTGTAAAGCCCTTGGTTATTCCCACCCTATGGAGTTGTGACGGGGCCCAGCCATTACGGAAAACTATTCGGAATGATGATGAGAGGAAAGAAACTTAAAGGAACGAAATAAAATCCTTGGACCTCGAAGTTCCCCAGGGAACACGTACCCCAAAGGGTGAAAGTAAGGGGGGAAGCCCAGGAGTGTCCCGTTTTCTGCAGGAGAGGGCTGGCATCCGCTGGCCTTTCCTCATTCCTCCCGTCTCCTGCCTGCCCAGGTTTCCCAGAGCTCCATGCCAGGCCTCTCCGCTTCTCTTCTTCCCTTCTGCCGTCTTACTAGGCGACCCCGTGAGCTCCAGGCTCCGACCATCGTCTCTGCGCAGAGGCCGTCCGGATCCTTCATCCCACCCTGATCTTGGGGTCCCGTCTTTCCCCTCACCTCCCGCTTTGTCCAAACTTCCCAGGAACTCTGGCTCCAAAGCCAGGCGTCCTGTCGCCCTTGACCGCTCGCGTGCCGTGAGCCTCGGGATCCCCTTCTCCCTCTGGGGCCGCCCCCGCTCTGGGCAAAGCTCGTCGCCTCGTGCCTAGATCACAGCAGTAGCTGGCCGCTTGCTCTCCCCCTTCCAATCCAGTCTCCATCCATCTGGGAAAGTGGTTTTCCCAAAGTTCGGCTCTGACCGTGGGATCTCTCCCCCATTCACTGAATCCCAGTGGCTCTCTATTGCCTCCAAGATCCAATGGAAAATCCTCTTTTTTGGCTTTTTAAAGACCTTAATCAGCAGGTTTCTTCCTCCCTTTCCAATTGTCCTCTCTGTAGTCTATGGCTCAGCGACACTAGCCTTATTCCTCTTCCTTGAATAATTCCTCCATCTTCCTCTGAAAGCCTTACAGTCTCATGTCTCTAATAGCCACCCGGGGGAAAGGCATTATTATCCCCATTTTACAGGTGAGAAAACTGAGGCTCACTGTGGGTGTGCCAGGCATTGTGTGGACCACAAGGGTTAGAAAGGACAAAAACATTTAAAAAAAGGCTGCTCTCAAGGGGGAAGGGGAGGAATAACTGTTCCTACCCAAGTACATAGATTCTTCATTTGATATTATTGGTCCTCTCCGAGTTCTGATGCACTGCGCTCTCGGTTCCCTTCCCATGTACGACTGTTGGCATCTATGCATATGTGCACACGTGTGTGTGTTTGTATGATGTCTCCATATAAAGAACCATAGATCAGCCCCCGTCTGTCCCCAGAGCTTCCTGTCGCCCTCGCACTCCCGTAGCGCCTACCAGACACTGGATTTCCCAGTTACATCTGGGAAACAGCATCACCAAAATGGCGCTCGTTCCCTTCTCCACGCACCCTGCTCTCTTCCAGATTTCCTCCTTTCTGTCAAAGGCAGCCTCGTCCTTCCAATCTCCGGCTCATCTCCCGGAATTGTCTTCAACTCGTCCCTCTCCTCCACCCTCCCCCATTCGGTACAGCCGACAAATGTGGCCGTTTGGCCCTTCGTCGGGGCCCTCCATGAGCAGGTCTAGAGGATCGCGTCTCACCTGGCGGGTTCCGTTGCTTCCCCCTTTTCGGAAGGCTTTGCCCGTTTCTATTTAATGCCGGCGTTGGGTCAAGAGGCTTAATAGCCGTTGCAGGTGGTCCTCTGTGGGACCAGGGTTTCGAGGGCAGGACCTGAGGTGGCGATCAGGAAAGTGGCCTCGATCCTGGGCCCCAAAGTGCTGCCTCCCCCGGTGGCCGGGACTGGAGGTGGACTAGGCGGATGCGGTTCTTGACCAGCATTCCTCTTGGAGCTAGTCTGGGGAGGAGGCAAATCTCCGCACACGGCTCTCCTTCCGCTCCTCACAAAGGAAAATTAGCCTCTCCATGGACTCTAGCTAGCCGGGATCCCCGTTACCAATCACATATCTTACACTTGGAAAATGGACTTTCCAGGGAAAACGGATCAGGGGCCTCAGTGGTTGTGATGAACAATTCCAGGAAAGCCCTCCTGGGTATTTTTTAAAATCTCAACCTTTTTCCTGATGTCTGGATTCTACGCTTGGCCATTCATCCCATGGAGTAGCATGGTATGGGATCCAAGGATCTGGGTTCAAATCCTGTGTGACTGAGCAAATCATTTTGTATTTTATTTTATGCCTTAAAACATCTCTCCAAGCCTCCGTTTTCTCATCTGTAAACTGAGAGGTTGGAGTAGTGACCTCTAAGGGCCCTTCCAGCTCTAAACCTGCAATCCTAAGTCAGTGAGGCCAAAGGACATTGGCTCTAGACCAGCCATGGGCCAACTATGGCCCACGGGCCAGAGGAGCCCCCTGAAATGTTCTATCCCCAGCGAGACATTATTCCTAATCTGACCAATACAACGAGTAGGATACAATACAATGAAACTTCGAGAGAGTTGCCTTAGAAATAGACTGACAGGAGCATTTCCTTTCCTTTGGCCCCTCTTTAAAAAGTTTGCCCATCCCTGCTCTAGAGCCAAAGGGCTTGCATTTGAGTCCTGATGTGATTCTTGCCACCTGCATGACCTCGGACAAATCACCTGACCTCTATGGTTTCCGTTTCCTCATCTGTAAAATGAAGGACAGGATGACCGTGAGGTCTTCTACGGTAAGCCAAGAACTTTTAACCTGGAGGTTCAGGGAGACTGCTGAGCATCCATGATCCTGGAGGGAGGGAGAAAATGTTATCTTTATTTTTACCAACCCTCGGTGTCTTTTGTAATTCTATGTATTGGATCTTGTGGGTTTAAAAACCATCTTCTGAGGAGTCCATAGACTTCACCAGATTACCCACCCAAGGGATCCAAGACACCCAAAGGGTGAAGACTCCCCACTGACTCAATCCTGTGGTCCTCCTGGAAAATGCAAGATGCTTCTGGGAAGAGTTCAGTTCATATTCAAATACTTTAGCCCTCACCGAGGAGACCAACATCGCGTGTGTGTCCTGGGTCATCCTCTTGTGGCCTCTTGGGCATCCTCCAGAAGAAAAAGACTAAGAGGAGCCCCGAATCAAATTAGATCTGATCCCTCTGAGATAGGTGAGAGAGAGAGAACGGGAGGGAGATGGATAGGTAGATAGATGGACAGGCACAAATACATATATAGAGATGTCTATATATTTATATTAGATATATACGTACCTCTAAATATATATATATATGTGTGTGTGTGTGTGTGTGTGTGTGTATATACATATATAGAGAGAGAGACAGACAGAGAGGGATGGATGGATGGATAGATGGATAGATGGATAGGCACAAATACATATATAGAGATATCTACATTTATATTAGATATATATGTGTACCTCTAAATATATGTGTGTGTGTATATATATATATA
>NC_058134.1:20940320-20949913 GCF_016433145.1 Gracilinanus agilis | reverse complement strand
AGAGAGAGAGAGAGAGAGAGAGAGAGAGAGAGAGAGAGAGAGAGAGAGAGAGAGCGGGCGCCCCATCTTAGGCAGCACTAGGTCACTCCATCGCCCTAGCAGCCGATCCCCCTAAGATTATGGCTTAGATTTGCACTCACTAGCTCTTGGAGGGATTTTCCAAACGAAGGCAATTCTTCCTTTCTGAAGTCTTACACTTAGGTTGATTTTTTTCTTTGTACATGATAGTAACTTCTGGATATGCTTCGTCCAACCCCCAGATTCTCTCCTCCCACAAGTAGCTTTCCTTGTAACAAAGAAAAAACCATGAAGCCAAATGAACCAACACGGAGACCTCATAATAGCACATAGGCCATTCCACACGTATAGATCCCCACCTCACAAATGAAAAGAGGGAACTGGCTTAAAGTCACTATTAATCTACGCTGGTTGGCTTCAGTTTTATCAGCTGTAAAACAGGAATAACAATCTCCTTGGTTCCCTCTATCGCAGGGTTCTAATTCCTGCACGCTGTAAAGCACTGTGGAAATAAGGGCCATGTTTAGATGACTGGACCTCAGAGGGTCAGGAAAACGTGAAAAAGACACCTCCGGCCACTGTCCTTGAAAGGGGAATTTCCTTTTCAGCCAGTAGCCTCGTTCCTTTCCTCCTGCATCCTCGGGCTCCAGATGCAGAGAAAAGTTTACTAGATGAGGTTTAAAGGACAAAACAAAAAAGCAATCCACACTCAAAGATCTAACAGGCAAATGAAAGTGTGTCACTTCCTCTGACTTCCAAGGGAAACGAATTACTTTTATAAACATTGTCCAAGTTTGGAAACAAAAAGTAGAATTCGCATCGCTTCTGTTTCCAACAACTTAGCAGAATCTTGACGGCTCAGGAAAAGGGGGCTCGTGTGTTCTGGTGCCACTTCCAATAGCAGGTTCTGCAGGGAGCGCTCGGACTCCAAGGCTGCCTCTTTCCCTCTTGCCTTCCACCTCTGGGACCTTTCCATTCTGCATGGTCGAGTGGAGCAAAGACTAGACTTCAAGACAAAGACCCACTGCAGAATCCCAGCCGTGCTAACTGCTGCCTGTGTGATGTTTGGGCCAGGCATGGCACCTCTTGGGGATCTCAGTTTCTTCTGCAGAACAGAGTTAGGCTCGTCAGTCTAACAGCTCAATGATGATGCAAAACCTTTATTATAATGTCACAGGTTTAGAGCTGGGAGGGGCCTTTGATGCCATCCTATCCAACCCCTTCATTTAACAGATGAGGAAACTGAGGCAGAGATTCAAGTAATCTCATCTAATCTTGGTTTACAGATGAGGAAAGTAAAGCCTTGAGATTTCAAGCTGGAAGGACCCATAGAGGCCACATAGTTTATAATCACCTCATTTTCCAGATGAGGAACAGTCCCAGCGTAATTAATTAAGTGATTTACTTAGGGCTACCCAGGAAATTAGTAACCCACCCTGCATTCAAACCCGAATCATCCAAATCCAGAAAATGTATGTAACACCAATTAATATAACCCTTCATTGGCACATTAGCACCCTTGAAAAAAATGTTTAAACCCTTACCTGCTGTCTTCTAATCTATACCAAATATCTGTTCCTAGGCAGAAGTGCAGTGGGCTAGGCAATAGGATTAAGTGACTTGCCCAGGGTCACACAGGCCAGGTTTGTACTCAGAACCTTCCATCTCTAGGCATGTCTCTCAATGCACTGGGCCACCTAGCTGCCCCCCTAATAAATGTTTATGGACTGATTGTGTCACCCACCAGACAAATAATGACACCTCCCTGGGACCATGCTACCGACTTCCACTTTGGAAATCACTGGGGTATGTGCCTGGGGCTTTGTAAGCAATGGTTTGTCCTGTCTTCAGGTGATCCTCAGTCTTGATTCCTTGGAAAGTATGGTCTTCCAATCCCAATCCCAATCCCGTACTGGTATTTGAAAAACTGTTTTTGTTTCAGGGACTCTCTTAGAGTCATTAAATATTTACAATTTCCCATCGCAATCCAGCCTGCCCTTTCCTCCTATTTAGTTCAGAGCAGAGCTCTGATCTTTAACTGCACTTGTCCGAATTCCACGCACTGATGGACTAGATTGATGGATGACTAACCCCTCCGACAATCATGGTCTGGACAAGACATGCTCTTTATCCACTTGCCTTTTCCTGTGTGGATGGTTACGCTGAACTGGTGAGTGATTTGGGATCCGTTTGGGGAGGTCCTAGAGTGTGTCACAGCTGGAGAAAGTCAGCCCAGGGCCATTTGCAGAAAGGAGCATCTGGCGGGATCTCGCCCTCACTAGAGGCATCCAAAAGGGAATCCCTCCTCCATTGGCGTTGGCTGGGATTGTCCAGGAGAGCAAACAAAGATGAATGGGGCAAAGGCAGTGGCGTGAAAGGTGTTGTCTAGGAGACCTTCCTTGTCGTTTATCCTTTGTTTTCAAAGAGGGCTAATGGCATCACGAAGGTGATGGCTTGCCTTGCCCATGAGTTGGGTTTCAGTACGGCAGGGTTGTACAAAGGGTCACTCTCTCTTCCAGAGAAAAGAAAGTGGGCCAGTCCGAGTCCACACTCTCACAGATCTCATAATGGGGCAATCAGTCCATAGAATAGCCCATCCCCGCCTGCTGAGCCCAAATGAGTCTCATCCATGTTCTCTCATAAGGTTAAATATATAAAAGAAAAGAAGAAACCAATTATCTTGAAATAGTTACCCATTTTTAAAAAATTCCTATAGCCCTGAAATCTGCCCCAAGTAAAGAACTCCTGGGTAGGACCATCTCTCAGGTCCCTTCTCAATTCTTCCCCTATTCCTGGCCTCTCTGATAAGAAAAGGGGGCGTCCAGATGGAAGCAGGGCCAGTGTGCTTCCCGGAGGACAGCTCCTGCCTCCCCATTCAGCGTGTCTGGTAAGCTTTTAAATAGCTGTTGATTTAACTTGACTATCTCCTAGAGGAGAAGGGAAAAAGGAATTTCTAAAAAAAAATGGCTATTAGTCATCAGGATGGCAGGTAGAAAAAGAGGGTGATCAGTTACAATTTGGGGTGCTGAGCACCCCCTCTCGTCTCCTCTTAGTTGGGGAAGTCTTCCAGAGGATTGAGTTTGAGGGTTCTTTACATGAGGAATGAACAGACCCCAGGATTTCGTCTGGCCGATGCAGAGATGCTCTTAGCTAAGGGGAGAATGGCAAGACAGGAAGGAATTCCATTTCCCTCTCGACATCCTCCCTTTGGGCCGCAGGGTGCCATCGATCAAGCCACATTAATGAAGCACCCACCAAAAACAGATGGGAAGAGAAAGGTTCTGGCCTTATTTAACAATCAAATGAAACGATCCACACACTTTGCTCCTCCCCTGAACCAGAGCGAGGATCGAGGGTGAATGTGACGAGCCCTCCAGGCGGCTGAGGAGCCAGACTCACCCCCACTCTTTCAGCCAAGCCCCCCTTTTCTCTGCTTCCTTAGTAAGATGTCAGGAGCAGACCTCCCCTTCGCCTTCCTGTGAAGCCTTTGGAGAGGGCTGGAGGGCTCGGATCAGGGAAGGGGAAGGGCACCCCTCCAGCTGCCCAGCCTATCGAGCATGCCCTGGGACCATCGGACCACAGACTGGGCTTTGTTTCTCTTATTAATTAAAAAAATTAAATAGCGGTTGAAGTCCTAATTTTCATCCCACTCTGGTGGGGGCCACTGTGGCCTTGGTGACCGTCAGGGGTGGCAGAATGGTGCCAAGATGGGAAGTGGACCCGAGCCACGAAGGTAGATGCCATTCTTGTGATGCTACATTAATAGAATATTTTGAGGTTTGCAATGCATTTTATGTCTTTTCATTTGAACCTCACAACTCTGTGAGGTAGCTATTATATTCCCCTTTTACACAGGAAGAAACTGAGGTTGAGAGCCATTAAGTTATTTGCCCAGGATCACAGAGCTGTTAAGTGTCTGGAGCACGATTTGAACTCAGGTCCTGCCCCCCAAGGACAGCACCCTATTCAGAGCACCACCTCTCTGGGGATTCTCTCCCTAGCTTTTCCCTTGATTCCCTCTGGTTCTATTGGGATACTCTGCCCCCTGCCCAGTGTGTGAGCAGATACGGCTCCTCGTGCCCTTTCTGAAAGGTTTCCTGGCAGACAGCGGCTCGGACAGCGGGTGTCACAACCCATGTGTGCCGCTACTGGCTGCTGATTAAATCAGGGCCTCCACCTGCTCCTGGGGCTGGGGCAGAGCTTGTCTCGGCCTCCCAGGTAATTACCTAACAGATGAAAGGCCCCCTGAGCCCCCCGCGTGCCAGGGCTCTGGGCTGAGCGAGGACAGCAGCAGCTGCAGCTGGGTCTACGCCCTCTCGCCGCTGGCTCCTTCATTAATATCGGCCGGCCAGGCATTAGAGCCTCGGCACTGCGGACGCTGCATGCAAAATTCATGCCAGGCCTTCTCTGGCTCACTTCAAAAGGGATGCAGGCAGTCGGCACTGATGGGGAGAGGAGCCTGGCTCTCTCCCTCCTCCCCCATCCAGCACCCGGGGCTCCCAAGGGGGGCTTCTCAATTTTGGCTTTTCTTTGAGGTTTGGGATTTTGTTTTAATCCCTGATCAACAGCCAGGAAATTAAGCTGGGCAGACAATGTGCTTTAATTAGAGAATCTGCCTTCAGAGGATAATTACAGACTTATTATTGCTGGCATTGATCAGACCAGTCTTTTTCAGGATAAGCCCAAATGTAAGTGTGTATCCATCCATCCCTCCATCCATTCACCCATTCTTCCATTCTTCCATTCATCCATCCATTCTTACATCCCTCCATTCATCCATTCTTACATCCCTCCATTTATCTCTCCCTCCAATAATCCATCCATCCATCCCTCCATCCATCCACCCATTCTTCCATCCATCCACCCATCCATCCATTCTTACATCCCTCCATTTATCTCTCCCTCCAATAATCCATCCATCCATCCCTCCTTCCATTCACCCATTCTTCCATTCATCCATCCATTCTTACATCCCTCCATTTACCTATCCCTCCGTCCCTCCCTCCATCCATTCATCCATTCTTACATCCCTCCATTTATCTCTCCCTCCAATAATCCATCCATCCATCCCTCCATCCATTCACCCATTCTTCCATTCTTCCATTCATCCATCCATCCACCCATCCATCCATTCTTATATCCCTCCATTTATCTCTCCCTCCAATAATCCCTCCATCCCTCCCTCCATCCATTCATCCATTCTTACATCCCTCCATTTATCTCTCCCTCCAATAATCCATCCATCCATCCCTCCATCTATCCACCCATTCTTCCATCCATCCACCCATCTATCCATCCTTACATCCCTCCATTTATCTCTCCCTCCATTCCTCCCTCCATCCATTCATCCATTCTTACATCCCTCCAATCATCCATCCTTTCATCCATCTGTTCTTCCATCCCTCCATATATGTGTGTAGATACATAGACACACGTATAGGCATGTAGACACATAAACATGTCCATATGTACCATGCATATATATGTATGTATGCATTGTATACATGTTTATAATGATGTTGCAAAACCAGGAACTTATCAGATTCTTATCCTATTCATTAATAACATTATTGCTGGTAATAATTATTCTAATTATACATAATATAGTAAATAATTATTCTAATTATACATAATATAGTAACTATCATATAATATGATAATTTTAATGAATAATTATAATTAAATTATATTATAATTAATCCTATAAATATAACATTTATTATATTGTTTTGCATTGTTATATATCATTACGTGTAATGTATATTGATATATAATGATATAATAAAATTATAATAATAATCAGTGAGTTGCACAGTGTACATCATCCTTCAAAGGAACAATTATGGGACAGTCTAAGAGAGCCCATCGGGGAGCTGGGTCCTATCCAGGCACTGGTGCTCCTATCCTGATTATACTATTTATTGACTGTGATATTAGACAAGTCATCTCCCTTCTCTTAGTGTCTCAGTTTTCTCACCTTTAAAATGGGAGTAATAATTCTTATACTTCTACCCTCACTTGTAAAGAAAGTACTTTATAAACCTTCTAGGGCTAAAGGATTGTGAATTCAGAGGATCATAGCCTGGGAGCTACAAGGGACCTTATAGGCTACTAAATCAACCCCTGCAGTTTATAGATGAGGAAACTGAGGCAAACAGGCTTAGGTGACTTGCCTGGGGTCGCACAGCTAGTGAATGTCTGAAGTTGGATTTGAACTCAGGTCTTCCTGACTTCAGGGCTCAATTCTGTATCTGCTACACCAGCTAGCAGCTGTCACTGAGCTCCTACTGTATACTAAACACAAGAAGGCAAAAAAAAAATTTTTTTTAAGTAATTGTCCATTGTGTGATGGTGATGGAGGGAATTGGTGTTTTGACGTGGCTGCCATCAGGTAGTAAAAGAAAGTGATTAATTACAATTTGGGGTGCTGAGGGTCCCCGTCTCATCTCCACTTAGTTGGAGAAGTCTTTCCAGAGGATTGAGCTTGAGGGCTCTTTAAATGAGGGATGGATCCCAAGGATTCCATCTGACAGATGCAGGGATGCTCTTAGCAAGGGGGAAATGGGGAAGAGAGGAAGGAATTCCATCCTCCCCCTCCACTTGCCCTCTTTCCTTTGGGCCACACGGTGCCGTCAGTCAATACGCATTTCCGAAGTAGCAGCTACGTGCCAGGCTATGTCCTAGTCACTAGGGATAAGCAAAGAAAGGGGGAGAACAGTCCCTGGCCTGCAGAAGCCCCCATTCCAGTGGGGAGATGATGGGTAAATAAAGATAGAAGGTAATCTTCACCGGGAAGTCCCTGCCAGCTTGGTGGGCCAAAAAAGCCTCCTCTGGAAGGTGGAATTGAGCCGGAGCCATCTCTAGTCAGAGAGACTAGACCATGGCCGTCCCCCCTCCTCTGGGACTCTTCCCCGCCTCCGTCAGAAGTGAGGATCCCTCTCTTTGGGGGGCTGCTGTGCCCTCTCCAATCAACTCCCCCCGTGCCATTTGCATCCCTTGCCCAAGTCCCCTGGCTTCAGGCCAGTTACAGCTCTGGGCAGATGGAAAACCGGAGACTTCTTTTCATACAAGACCTCCTCTGCGGAGCACCTCATAAATACTGCTCTGGGCCTCGGGGGGCTTCTGGGCCGGCCAGTCCCGGGTTCTCGTCATTTCTGTTTCTAACCCGGAGCACGAGGCTCGGAGATCCGGGGCTGACTTAGCTTCTGCCAAGCTTGGCTTGGTGTAACCTCCCCACAAGCAAGCAGTGCCCGTAGGGCAGCGAGAGCCCCAATCGGGGGTCTCCAAGCCTCTACGATCACGCGCTCTTTATCGCTAAAATACTTGAAAACACCCCTAAAATTATATATATATATATATGTTTGTTTATTTATAAATCATATACACAAACTAGTGTGCCAATATGTTACATATATTCTAAATGACACATAAAAATGGAAAATCAAGAATGAGACAAAGATGAAATGATGATCTTATAATGAATATTATTTCTTAAGAGTGCAAAGGACCTTTGCTAAGGTGATATTTCTAGGGAGAGTAATGCGATTGAATTTGTTTCATTATTTTTTAACATCTCAATATAATCTTTTGTGGCAGGAGGCTTTAAAGGGATATATCTAAGTCTGCTCTATTTTGATAACTTTTTTTTTCATTTAATAATTTTTATTTTTTTAGAAAAGTTAGGTCGAGGGGTGAAGGGGAAAGTAAGAGCATGAATCCTGTAACCATAATAACTTATTTTTTAATGATTTTTGCTCCTGAAAAAGGTACCTCCCAAAGATATGGTGGATCCAGTCACCTCTGAAATGCATCATTGGCTGTGCTTACCAAAACATGGTGCGATTCTAAAATCCAATCCACACATTATGCATAGGTTTTTGGTGAAATTAAACTCTGGTACATTTCCATTTTCCCTGATATTGACTTATCCTTCTTTCAAACTAAATGGAAGTGTTGTGTTTTTATAGTTTTAATGAATGAGTTGGAAACTCACCAAAATTCTTCATTTGGAAGATTTTAAACAAGTTTAAGATTTTATTTCCAAAGTTTCAAAGTGGAGAGATGAGTGTTTTTACAGATGACCCCACATCATTTTCAGCAACAAAAACTTAGTTTTAAAGGGGCAGAGAGGGGGATAGAGTGGACAGTGGATAGAGATCCAGGCCTGGGTCTGGAAGTCTGGGTTCAAATTTGGTCTCTAACACTTCTTAGCTGTATGACCCTGCCCAGGGGCCCTTCAGCGCCCGTCCCACTCCACTGAGCCTTCAGTCATAGACCCTCTTGTGTCACTCACACACCATTCGTCTCGCCACTTTAATCCAGTTCAAGAGGAGTTTATTTTATTCATCCCCTCCAACAGGCAGGGCACTGGGGGGATGCAGAGATGGAGGAAGACCCCTTTCTGTGTCCCACTGGATACATCGTGATCATTCACATTTCTATAAGGCAAAGTGCATTAAAGGTTTCAGCTTTTGAGGGGTTTGTTTAGTTTGGATCCATGATTTCATTAATTTATAGAAACCATAAAGGGGAAATTCTCCCCAAAAAATGAAGATCAGCATCTGTTCTGCATTTGACAAGATTAGAGGGTCACCTGGGAGTGTGCTCAGAGTGCCACAGCCTGTATGTGTCAGAGGCAAAACTCGAACTCAGTTCTTCTGACTCAAAATATGGCTGAATGTGGGATTCCCCACCCTCACACACATAAGGGGTCCGAGGGCAGATTTCAGGGTTTCCATGAACTTGAATGGGGAAAATATGCATCTCTCTTCACTAACTTCTAACATCCTTTGTAATCCAACATGTTTTATTTTATGTATTTATGGTTGGCTTCACTAGATTGACTACCAAAAGGGTCCTTGACCCACAAAAAAGTTGGACCCGGCCTGCCTTCAGGGGTCCTCAAGTCCCTTCTTGCTCTGGGAAGCCGTGCCTGGGACAGTTGGGGCTGGGGCCGTCTGCTCCTGGCACTGGTCAGCCACTTTCCAGATGTGCAGCCTGGGCTCTTTGGCTGGTTTGCCTTTTGGTTTGAACTATGCTGGGTCAGGAAGCTCCCTTGTGTGGACATTCTCTCTCCAATGCAGATTCGTACCTGCTCTTAAACTCCTATGTTTGCCTGGACCACTGGGAGGTTAAGTGACTGGACCAAGGTCATACAGCTAGTCTATACCAGAAGCAGAACTTGAACTCAGACCTTCCTGACTCTAAGGTGAGCTCTCTGTCTCTTATGCCATGTTGCCTCTCATTCTTGGTGAGACCAGGCAGAAAATCACAGGATTCAAAGCTAGAAAAGCTTCAGAGATCATCTCGTCTAACTTTCTCATTTTATTTTTTTAAAGTGCCCCACTAAAGGAAAGTGTGAGCATGCCTGGGGTTGAGTCGAGAGAGGGAGGGAAATGGAGGTGGGGAGAGCATGTGGGGTGGGGGGTGCCCAGAGGGGGAAGTGATGCTCAAAGTAAAATGAGTACTAAATAGCAAAGCTAGGATTCTTTCTTTCTTTCTTTCTTTCTTTCTTTCTTTCTTTCTTTCTTTCTTTCTTTCTTTCTTTCTTTCTTTCTTTCTTTCTTTCTTTCTTT